>NC_084733.1:44272292-44392292 GCF_033978785.1 Entelurus aequoreus | reverse complement strand
GTATTTGGCCACCCATCCAAATGATCATAATCAGGTGTCCTAATCACTTGGCCCTGCCACAGGTGTATAAAATCAAGCACTTAGGCATGGAGACTGTTTCTACAAACATTTGTGAAAGAATGGGCCGCTCTCAGGAGCTCAGTGATTTCCAGCATGGAACTGTCATAGGATGCCACCTGTGCAACAAATCCAGTCGTAAAATGTCCTCGCTCCTAAATATTCCAAAGTCAACTGTCTGTTTTATTATAAGAAAACGGAAGAGTTTGGGAACAACAGCAACTCGGCCACGAAGTGGTTGGCCACGTAAACTGACAGAGAGGGGTCAACGGATGCTGAAGCGCATAGTGCAAAGAGGTCAGCGACTTTCTGCACAGTCAGTTGCTACAGAGCTCCATACGTCATGTGACCTTCCAATTAGCCCACGTACAATAGGCAGAGAGCTTCATGGAATGGGTTTCCATGGCCATGCAGCTGAATCTAAGCAATACATCACCAAGTCCAATGCAAAGCGTCGGATGCTGTGGTGTAAAGTATGTTGCCACTGGACTCTAGAGCAGTGGAGACGCGTTCTCTGGAGTGATGAATCACGCTTTTCCATCTGGCAATCTGATGGACGAGTCTGGGTTTGGCGGTTGCCAGGAGAACGCTAAATTTCGGACTGCAATGTGCAGAGTGTGAAAGTTAGTGGAGGAATTATGGTGTGGGGTTGTTTTTCAGGAGTTGGGCTTGGCCGCTTAGTTCCAGTGAAAGGAACTTTGAATGCTCCAGGATACCAAAACATTTTGGACAATTTCATGCTCCCAACCTTGTGGGAACAGTTTGGAGCGGGCCCCTTCCTCTTCCAAAATGACTATGCACCAGTGCACAAAGCAAGACATGGATGACAGAGTCTGGTGTGGATGAACTTGACTGGCCTGCACAGAGTCCTGACCTGAACCCGACCTTTGAGCTTAATTACAACGGAGACTGAGAGACAGGCCTTCTCAACCAACATCAGTGTGTGACCTCACCGATGCACTTTTGGAAGAATGGTCAAAATTCCTATAAACATATTCCGCAACCTTGTGGACAGCCTTCCCAGAAGAGTTGAAGCTGTATTAGCTGCAAAAGGTGGACCTACATCATATTGAACCCTATGGGTTAGGAATGGGATGGCACTTCAAGTTCATATGTGAGTCAAAGCAGGTGGCCAAAAACTTTTGGCAATATAGTGTATGTCGTTTTTTTTAGGATTCTTAAGATGATAAAAAAAACGCTATGATGCGGCTAATGGGAGTCACTGTTGTGGCCTTCAAAGCCCTCTAAAACAACTTCAA
This sequence comes from Entelurus aequoreus, assembly GCF_033978785.1. Taxonomy (NCBI): domain Eukaryota; kingdom Metazoa; phylum Chordata; class Actinopteri; order Syngnathiformes; family Syngnathidae; genus Entelurus; species Entelurus aequoreus. The sequence goes on along the minus strand of NC_084733.1, from coordinate 44,390,976 downwards.
ACACTGCAAATCAAAATCCACAAATAACTTCAGCTGAAATACAGGACTCTCTGAAAAATTGTGGTGTGGCTGTTTCAAGATGCACAATAAGGAGGCACTTGAAGACAAATGGGTTGCATGGTCGAGTCGCCAGAAGAAAGCCATTTTTGCGCAAATGCCACAAAGTATCCCGCTTACATCACGCCAAACAGCACAGAGACAAGCCTCAAATCTTCTGGAACAAAGTAATTTGGAGTGATGGCTTTCTTCTGGCGACTCGACCATGTAGCCCATTTTTCTTCAAGTGCCTCCTCATTGTGCATCTTGAAACAGCCACACCACAATTTTTCAGGGAGTCCTGTATTTCAGCTGAAGTTTGTGGATTTTTCTTTGCATCTCGAACAATTTTCCTGGCAGTTGTGGCTGAAATCTTTGCTCGTCTACCTGAATCCCTCATTTTCCACTTTTGAATCATAGTTTGAACACTGCTGATTGACATTCTCAATTCCTTGGATATCTTTTTATACCCCTTTCCTGTTTTATGCAGTTCAATTACCTTTTCTCGCAGATCCTTTGACAATTCTTTTGCCTTCCCCATGACTCAGAATCCAGAAACATCTGTGCAGCACTGGATGAAAGATGCAATGGTCTGTCAGAAGCCCAGAAACTCACTGACCTTTTATACACACACATTAATTTACAAACAAACATGTCACAAGTGAGGATTGGAACCTTGATTAACCATTCAAACCTGCTTGTGTCAACTTTTGTACATGTTATCAGATCAAAAACACTGGGGTATGTAAACTTTTGATCAGGGTCATTTGGGTACTTTCTTTTGTCATTTTGATTTAAAAAGAGTAAACACAGTTGTTTGCCAATAAATAGCTTCACACAGCCATTAAGCATGAGTGGAAGACAAGTTTTTGTGTTATCATTCATATTCTCTGAAGAATGGCCAAGAAATCATAAATTATCCCAGGGTATGTAAACTTATGAGCACAACTGTGTGTATATATACATATATATATGGATGGATGTTATATATATGGATGGATGGGATATATACATATGGGATTTATATATATATATATATATATATATATATATATATATATATATATATATATATATATATATATATATATATATATATATATATATATATATATATATATATATATATATATATATAAATATGTTACGGATGGGTTTACGCAGCGTGCTGCTCCCGGGATGCAAACGGACGACTCCGGACATGACTTGCAGGTAGGAACATATTTTAATCTTGGAAAAACAACGAAGCACCAAAAACAGAAATACAAGACTAAGGAAGAAAGTGTTAATTGCACTGGATGCTAGCTTAGCATGAGTTAGGAGGCAAGCAACTTACGTAACAATGGCGTGAAGCAAACAAAGAAACCAGGACGAGTGACCAGCAAAGGTAGGCTTAAATAGTGTCTCTTGATTACAAACAGGTGAGTGTCCCGAACAACAGAGGTAAGTGAAAATCATAAGTAACCATGGTGACTAAACAAACTCAAGGGTATACAACAACAGGAACTTAGGGAGTCCAAAACTAACAGGAAACACAAAACTTGATCCGGACCACTGATCATGACAATATATATATATATATATATATATATATATATATATATATATATATATATATATATATATATATATATATATATATATATATATATATATATATATATATATATATATATGTGTGTGTGTGTATGTATGCATGTCACAGTATGACATGCATTAAGCTACAGACCCCCATTTGACGGCATTTATTTATATGGACCCACATGTATCTATTAACTACCAGTCATTTAGCTGGGGACACCCTACAACTGTCTCTAGGGGTCCCCACACCTCACTGTATGTATTTTTTTTTAGTTAACCTTTTCTTTGGCCCACCCCTATAATGTTATTTTTTTTCTCTACCTACAGCAAAAAACAATAAAACAATATCTATATCTTACAAAAAAAAACAATGATTTGTGTGTTGTTTGGGAACAGTTGGTAATGTTTATGTGCAGTAAAACTTTTCATGAACTCAACTCACTGTGTATTGCTAAATTTGTGTTGGACATCTTAGATGAAGAGAGCAGTTATGATTTTTTTTTACAAAGTAAAAACTAAGGTTTTGGGCATTGTTTTCTCCAAACGCATACATATGTCTAAATATGGCCAAGGACACGCGTATTGTGGGTTTCCTGGCTGTCGTCTTCATTACTAAAGGAAAAATCTAATATCCGTGAGCGAATTCCTCTGCCATTTTCAAAGTATGTTGGTTTTTTTTGAGGGGTCAGCTTGAAGCGTCCCTCTGTTTCCGACTCCCTCGTCGTCATGTGACATGAGTGCGTGTGTGTTATGATTTTGCTTCCTGGTTTCGATGACCCGCCTTATCTTGCCTGTGATTGGCCAGTCCGTAATGTTTCACTCTAACTTTAGCCAACTGTGACTCATCATCAGTGTTGGGTTAATTACTGAAAACCAGTAACTAGTTACAGTTACTAGTTACTTCATTTCAAAAGTAACCTAGTTACTAACTCAGTTACTTACACCAAAAAGTAATGTGTTTCTGTGAAAAGTAACTATTTAGTTATTTCTTTTTTTCTTCTTTTTTTTTAAAGCTCCCATTAATGCCCTTTTAGCCTTCATTTCAGTACTGTTATTGCACTGGAGATTAATACAATCTGTTTATCAACTTGACATGCATTTCCATCACTGAACTCTGCTAAGCAATGTGGTCTACATACAACACACAAAGACAAAGATATGTTACAAAGGCCAATTTGTTTCTGGCCAGAACAAATTGACAAAACTATTTTAAATAGCTGCAACATAACATACATAAGTAACAAACAGCATAATAACAGCATAGTTGTAAAGCAAGAAAGGCACACACTACATACACAAAGCCTAACCAGGCATTTTTTCCTCAAGGAATTCTGACATAAAACCATGTCTGAAGCCCAGAACACTCTACACATTTCCCCAGTTTTAGTTTAGAGATAAGGAAAGATTGGCCTGGCCCACTAGGATCCCTCTTTATGTTTGTGAACTTTATAGTCTATACATTTAGAGTGATGTGATAATCAAACACTCCAGAAGTCTAGAATGAAAGAGTATATAAGAGAATTGACAGCAACATTCCCTCTAAGGTGCGCGCCTGTGCAATTGTGCACTGCTTAAGCATCCTCTGCGCACGGCAAATCTATGCCACGCACAAAATCAAATAAAAAAATAAGCACATAACAATTTTCGACACGACACGGACACGACAGAGAAAACAGTTTTCGTCATCATTGTTCAAATATTGTAACGTCTGTCGAGACGCTTTGAGGACATGAATTCCATCCATCACTTTACTGAGCAAAACTCTTTGTCGGCCATAAACACATCACCAAAATATTAGTAAAAAAAAATGATATCTAGCAAAAGTGGTCATTTTCTGCAGTACAAACCAGACCAAAAGCAACTTTGTTATATCAACAGCAGCTGCTCGCTCTTTCTCACTTGCGCCAACACATGCACATATGGCACTTAGCCAGTGATGCGTTTACAGCCACACAAAAAGTGGGACAACTCCAACACCACACATAAAGTGTCATTCCAGGTCGTTACACTATGATTTACCAATCAAATGTGTGCTTATTCTAGTGTCATTTATTAGAAATCTTAATTTATGAATATTAATCATTAAATGCTGTTAGTATATTAAATAAATACTAATAAAAATATATTTTTTACAAACAGGAAGTTGCAGGAATGTACACATGATCCCCTGCTTACATCTCATTATGCAACATGTGAATGTTTTAATTGGAAACTAAATGCAATGTCTGAAAGGGGTACAAATTATTTTCAAAGCAGGACCTCCACCCAGACAAACAATACAAGTACACACTTCATGAAAAACAATATTTTTTGTAATTGTCATTGTAAGTGGGCCTAAACACTTATATTAGAAATGGAAATGACTGCTGTCATTTGATTATAATAATAAGAGAATGTTGTCTGTCTATCTGTGTTGGCCCTAGCTGCAATGGGTGGGGACTTGTCCAGAGTGTACCCCGCCTTCCGCCCAAATGCAGCTGAGATAGGCTCCAGCGACCCCGAAAGGGACAAGCGGTAGAAAATGGATGGAGATTGAACTTGTTATTTAGTCAGGTTTGGGACAGGTGTGCTGCTGGTGTAGCCACAGTGTGCACGTCTGATGTTGCTCACATGGGCTCCACTGAATGCTCAGGGAGTTTTTGCGTTTACTCACACACATGAACAATTAGAGGGAACATTGATTGACAGAGTGTGTACCTTCAGTGCTGAATGATGAGCAGAGGCAGAGTTAATCCTTAAATGGTGGTGGTGGAGGTGAAGTGGCATTGGAGTCTCTGTCTCTCTTTACTAGCTTCGTCGAAGCATGTTGCTTATCCAGCAGATTTGAATTGCTGTTTTGGGCAGTAGATGGGATCTTTGATCCAAAGCACAATTTACATTTAACTAAAATGTTATTTTCTTTGTGCTCGACAAAAGAAAAGTAGTGAAAATATCTCCATGTTAACAAACTCCACTTCTGGCTCCGCCATGATTTAGACACGCCCTCCCCCCTCTCCTCCCTCCCCACACTCACACCCACACCCAGACACACACACAAAGCGCATGTATCTCTTCTCCGGCTTGTGACACAAGAAGAATCAGAACGATGACACTGCAGCGCTCCGATAAAACACACTTTATACTACATAAAAAGTAACGTAAAATAACGCAGTAACGCATCATGTAGTAACGGTAACTGAGTTACTGAATATAAAAAATAACACGTTAGATTACTAGTTACTGCCGAAACTAACAGTGTTAAAGTAAAACGCGTTACTTTGTAACGCGTTAGTCCCAACACTGCTCATCATACGAACACCAACCAATCATCATGGATTTTCTATGTATGTATGGATGTATTTTCTTTATATTTTTTATGTGGATTTACATCCTGTTTCTCTCTTTGTAGCTTGTAGCTTTGATCTACACTACCTTGCTACTTGAGTCTAAAAAGAGCTAAACTAAAAGAATCACTTCTCGTTCAAAAAATAGTGAAGCTACCGCCAAGCTACTGGAAAATGTAGTTATGTTAGATAGCTTTGCTACATGTAGCTTGTAGTAACATGCCCATATGTACTGTATATGAAAAACAACGCCTCCCATCCAATCTGATGGAGCTTGAGAGGTGCCACAAAGAAGAATTGGCAAAGAGGAATGGGCAAAACTGCCCAAAGATAGGTGTGCCAAGCTCGTGGTATCGTATTCAAAAGGCCTTGAGGCTGTAATTGCTGCCAAAGATGGATCAACAAAGTATTGAGCAAAGGGTCTGAATTTCTTGGATCGACCAATAGAGTACCAAAGATCGATTGGTCAGCCACGATTGACAGGTTGGAGTCTACACGGAGTACACAGTAATCAAACAATCACAAACCTATAATCAAAGACTGTTTGCTGCATGACCCACAAACTGCACATAGTGTCAACAGAACCTCACATCTGGTCTTTTGTTTGTTGTGAATAGTTTTGACTATTTCATTAACCCCCTTGAGACATATAATTTTTCTTAATCGATAAACGGGCAGCACGGTGGCAGAGGGGTTAGTGTGTCTACCTCACAATACGAAGGTCCTGAGTAGTCGTGAGTTCAATCCCGGCCTCGGGATCTTTCTGTGTGGAGTTTGTATGTTCTCCCCGTGACTGCGTGGGTTCCCTCCGGGTACTCCGGCTTCCTCCTACCTCCAAAGACATGCACCTGGGGATAGGTTGATTGGCAACACGAAATTGGCCCTAGTGTGTGAATGTGAGTGTGAATGTTGTCTGTCTATCTGTGTTGGCCCTGCGATCAGGTGGCGACTTGTCCAGGGTGTACCCCGCCTTCCGCCCGATTGTAGCTGAGATAGGCTCCAGCGCCCCCCGCGACCCCAAAGGGAATAAGCGGTAGAAAATGGATGGATGGATGGATGGATGGATGGATAAACGTTCACATTTATACACATAACAATGGGAATAAAATATTATTTTTTGCGAGGAATCTTTTGTGTTGATATGTAGACCACAGCCATTCCCTCTGGCATAGGTTTGCGCTCTACTGAGGGCCTTATTAGTTAATAGAAGATTTAAATTATGTATTTTTCTTATTAAGATGACACTTCTGTGTACTTCCGGATGTTTCTTCGAGCAATGTGGCCACTATCCTGCAATTAGTCCAAGTTGTATATAAATATTGCAATTTGTTCCCGGAAAAGCCTGCATAGACTTTCACAGACTCCACTGGGAGCTGAGTCACACAGTCTTCTGGGGGTTCAGAGGTCAGGATGACGACTGCTCTGCCAGTTGTTGTAGCCACTGGGGAGGAGGAGTTGAGAGTGGGTTTTCTTCTCATTTCCTTGCAAGGAAGGAGTGACTCAGCACTGTGTGGAACCTCAGTAAGCGGTTTTCGTCAGTGGCCTTATGGGGAGCAAAGTGCTGACTGCGCCGGCCCACACAAATGACGATGAAATCAGTGTGAAGGCTCTGTTCTTGATCTCAATGTCCTCAACTGTTTCGTTTCTTGTTCAAATTGTTGATTAGAAAGACTCCTTTATGGCTTTCAGTCAATAGACTCTGTGGTCAAAGACCCCAGTGCTTCCAAATAACCACATAATGATTGACAGTGAGATAATAGTTGTTTTATTAACTAATGACCAGCACCTTTAAGCACGAGAGCGTGTGTATACTCATGTTTGTTAACATAACTTGTTAAATAGAATTCTATTTATTGTTATTATAAGCCTCCATAGCTACAGTTTAAAACTGTTTGATTATCAAGGGATTTGCGGAATGAATTGAAGCAATGTTCTTTATAATGTTGTTGAACCTACCAGAAGCAATTGTTTTGCTTAAGAAGGAGAAAATGTCTAGTTTACTGAGCTGGAATTTGTATGATTATCTCCCATTGGAATCAACAAACAGGAGTTACATATGCAAAGAAGGAAAGTCAAATTTAGTTGAGCATTTAAAAAGGTGAATATGGCCTTTTTTAGCATGGACTAGATCCTGCAGGATCATGTTCCTCTCACACAGACATATTCTATACAAGTTAGTTCTTTGGCAACAAAGGCAAGGAAAAGTGGTCTAAGGCAGGAAACTTCGGAGCGCTGACATTTTAGCAAATATCTTGCCAGTTTTACAAATGGAAAGACATAAACCCCTTTCACCTAGCCAAGTAAAGCGGATGCAATGTGGACCTGTCAATATTCCCAGTGTAAAAACGTACTTTTCTGGAACTGTCCAACAAGTATTTTATATGTCACATCAGATACTGCTGAGGACATTGTCATTTATACGAGGTGTGCCAGAAGAGATCCATGACTGCTGATGTTAATTGCATTATTCACTGTGAGTTACTACCAGATGACCACAGACGACCAACCAGCACCAACTTCCTAAACCGTATACAGATTTACCAGTACACCTGAACACTATCAGATCAATAAAAGAACAACATAAAAAAACTGTCCTGAGCAGTATTTATCTCGCTGCATGTTGCACGTCTGTGTTATTGTGCGCATGCTATGATTAGATAAAAAACAATAATCATTTACGCTACCGTCTATTGTGGTTCCTCTAAACTAGTACAGTATAAATTTTGCAAAAAATGGCACATCCTGAAGGGATGGTCAGAAAGAGGCTGGAAGATGATCAACATAATCTATGGTTATTGTTTAGAACTAGCGCCAAGTGTATCAATTCTTTGGAATTGCTTGCCAATTTTCAAACGATTCCCTTAATTATTACTGCGGGCAGCAATGACAGACAGAAACTTGGCACCTAGGCGGCAAAAATGCTCCAAAGTTTGGCTATAATTCACAAGAAAAGGTTGCAACAGCACTACTTGCAATAATTGCACGTTTGCTATGTCATCAAAAGGAGGACATATGAGCAATATGCGGACATGTTTGAACACACAGCATGCAATGACTATAGTAATATACAAACCCCGTTTCCATATGAGTTGGGAAATTGTGTTAGATGTAAATATAAACGGAATACAATGATTTGCAAATCATTTTCAACCCATATTCAATCGAATGCACTACAAAGACAAGATATTTGATGTTCAAACTCATAAACTTTATTATTTTTTTGCAAATAATAATTAACTTAGAATATCATGGCTGCAACACGTGCCAAAGTAGTTGAGAAAGGGCATGTTCACCACTGTGTTACATGGCCTTTCCTTTTAACAACATTCAGTAAACGTTTGGGAACCAAGGAGACACATTTTTTAAGCTTCTCAGGTGGAATTCTTTCCCATTCTTGCTTGATGTACAGCTTAAGTTGTTCAACAGTCCGGGGGTCTCCGTTGTGGTATTTTAGGCTTCATAATGCGGCACACATTTTTCAATAGGAGACAGGTCTGGACTACAGGCAGGCGAGTCTAGTACCCGCACTCTTTTACTATGAAGCCACGTTGATGTAAAACATGGCTTGGCATTGTCTTGCTGAAATAAGCAGGGGCGTCCCTGGTAACGTTGCTTGGATGGCAACATATGTTGCTCCAAAACCTGTATGTACCTTTCAGCATTAATGGCGCCTTCACAGATGCGTAAGTTACCCATGTCTTGGGCACTAATACACCCCCATACCATCACAGATGCTGGCTTTTCAACTTTGCGCCTATAACAATCCGGATGGTTCTTTTCCTCTTTGGTCCGGAGGACACGACATCCACAGTTTCAAAAAAGTATTTGAAATGTGGACTCGTCAGACCACAGAACACTTTTCCACTTTGTATCAGTCCATCTTAGATGAGCTCAGGCCCAGCGAAGCCGACGACGTTTCTGGGTGTTGTTGATAAAAGGTTTTCGCCTTGCATAGGAGAGTTATAACTTGCACTTACAGATGTAGCGACCAACTGTAGTTACTGACAGTGTGTTTCTGAAGTGTTCCTGAGCCCATGTGGTGATATCCTTTACACACTGATGTTGCTTGTTGATGCAGTACAGCCCGAGGGATCAAAGGTCACGGGCTTAGCTGCTTACGTGAAGTGACTTCTCCAGATTCTTTGAACCCTTTGATGATATTACGGACCGTAAATGGTAAAATCCCTAAATTCCTTGCAATAGCTGGTTGAGAAAGGTTTTTCTTGAACTGTTCAACAATTTGCTCATGCATTTGTTGACAAAGTGGTGACCCTCGCCCCATCCTTGTTTGTGAATGACTGAGCATTTCATGGAATCTACTTTTATACCCAATCATGGCACCCACCTGTTCCCAATTTGCCTGTTCACCTGTGGGATGTTCCAAATAAGTGTTTGATGAGCATTCCTCAACTTTATCAGTATTTATTGCCACCTTTCCCAACTTCTTTGTCACGTGTTGCTGGCATCAAATTCTAAAGTTAATGATTATTTGCAAAAAAAAAATGTTTATAAGTTTTAACATCAAATATGTTGTCTTTGTAGCATATTCAACTGAATATGGGTTGAAAATGATTTGCAAATCATTGTATTCCATTTATATTTAAATCTAACACAATTTCCCAACTCATATAGGTCAGGATTATTAAAACTAAAAGACATTGTAGAATTACATACTCTATTAGTGATGTTCAAAGCTAGAAATAAAGTTCTTCCGAAGGACTTACAAAAGTTATTTGTGTTCACGTCTGAAGATGAGAACCACAGAAGGCCGTATGATTTTAAACATCCAAGAGTGCGAACAAATTTGAAGCAAATGTGCTTGTCTGTTGCTGGTGTGAAAGCATGGAATTCTCTAGACAAAGACTTAAAAAGTTGCAAGAATATCTTTGAATTTAAAAAGAGTTACAAAAAGAGACAACTGGAATTATATCAAACTGCTTTTTGATTTTGATTGGAACGTGTCATTTTGAAAATGCTTAAACGAAAATTCAAAGTATGTTGGAGTTCGGGTGTTGGTGGACGGAACAGTGATAAAGTCATCTAAATAATTTGTGTTAAAAAGGGGGCAGATAAATATAAGAATAGTATTCTTCCGTCTGCTCCTTTCTGATCATGGAAATGTATAAGAAACAAAAAAAACAATGAAAGTGTCAACTGTACATGGCTTGTATATATGCATTTTCATGAAAGGAATAAAAAAAAATGAAATGAAATATGGAAACGGGGTTTGTATGTTATATGTGTGCTCTGCCTTTAAGGGGTGGTGCTGTTGTGTATGTGATGTGTGTGAGAGCGAAGAGTGAACAGGTTTTTGCGCGAGAGTTTGACAGTTGGTGTAAGAGTGTATCAGTGTGAGGTGTGGCTAACAGCAGCTTGTGTATGTATGTGTATTTTTGTGTATACTGATGGTTACCGCTTGTCAATAAAGCAACTGAGAGTGCATCTCCGTCTGTGTCTCTCTTTCTCCACTACAGGGCATTACATTGGTGTCAGAAGTGCTTCGGTTTCAACTTACCGCCTGACTGCATTGTGGAGAGAGAATGTTAGGCAACCTCAGAGTCCACCCGCCTTAAAGAGTCAAGTCCAAGGTGGGGGGGCAAAGTCATCTGGCCCATTCACAACAGTAGTGCCAACCCAGCAACGGCAGAGGGAGGGCCGGACAGTAGCGGTCCGCTCCATCTGGGAAAAGAGCTGCGTTGGCCGAGAGGGGTAGCAGCACAGGCGGTTGTGGCACGTGCTGTGGCACTTAAACAACATTTTCGCCCCCAAAGAAAATGAGGTGGGTCTTACCCACCTGGTCGAACACCACATTGACACTGGCGCAGACAGTCAAGGTGCGCCTCCGTCGCCTCCCCATGATACTGCAGGAGGCGGCGGATAGAAAAGTCCATGCCATGCTCGAGGCAGGAATCATAGAGCCTTCTGACAGCCTGTGGGCGTCTGGCGTGGTCATGGTTCCCAGGAAGAACAGCCCCAGACCTCGATTCTGTGTTGACTACAGGCCGCTGAATAAATTGACAAGAAAGGATTGCTACCCACTTCCACGGGTCGATGAGACTTTGGCCCTGGTGTTGGGTTCCTCGTGGTTCTTGTCGCTTGACCTGCGCAGTGGATACTGGCAGGTTACACTCACACCTGAATCGCGACCGAAGACAGCGTTCCGCACCACTAGGGACCACTGGCAGTTCAAAGTCATGAGCTTTAGGCTCTGCAACGCACCAGGGACATTTGTGCGGCCGATGGACACAGTACTCGATGACAGGAGTGCTCGGTGTACTTGGACAATGTCCTCGCTCATTGACGGATCTTCCAGTCTGCCCTTGATTCCCTGAAGTTGGTGCTGGAAAGGATTGTGGCAACCGGACTGAAACTACACCCAGAGATGTGCCACTTTATGAGGCGAAAAGGTGGCGTTTCTGGGCCACAAGGTGGACGGGTTTGGCATCAGCACACTGGAGGAGAAGATCAATGCCATCAGAGACTGGCCCGTTCCGAATGACCAGAAGTAGCTTAAAAGCTTCCCAGGACGTGCCTCATATTATTGGCGGTTTGTGAGAGGATTTTCCTGAGTGGTGCACCATTGTTCGCCCCCCTCCAGAACAATCAGTCCTTCAAAGCGTTTTCCAGCCTCAAGAGGGCCCTCATGAATGCTCTAGTCCCAACACTCCCAGACAAAGCAAAGCCCTTTGTGTTGGATACGGATGCCAGTAATGTCGAAAAGGGGGCAGTACTGTTGCAGGTGGGCCCAGAAGGCAAACAAGTGATAGCCTAGTTCAGCCGCACCTTCAACAAGAGTGAACGGCGCTATTGTGTGATCAGACGTAAACTGTTTGGTGGTGTGTTGGCTGTACGCCACTTCAAGGACTACTTGTGTGGCGTGTCCTTCACCATCAGAACTGACCATGAAGCCTTACAATGGCTGATGTCGTTGTGTGAACCAGTTGGTCTGCAGGAGCTGCAGTCCTTCCTTCAGCGTGATTCATTGGGCTGGGGCACAGTATGGCAATGGCAATCCAAGATGGCAGCTTGTGTGTGCTTGGAGCGTCGTGTTAGTCTTCACCAGCTTTTTATTTAATATATGGTTAGTTTTTTAAGTCTTTTAATTGGATTTATGGTTAGTCATTTTAATCTTTTTTGTCCTTTCAGTGTTTTTTACAAACATTTTGACGATTGAAGATGCTTTTTAGGTACGGTGTTTGGCTCACCGAGGCGTGCTGTTGCTGTTGCATCTGGCGGGCAGCTGGAGCCTGTCCATCCAGGTTGGAACTTGCCACGTCCTGGGTCCTTTCCGTCCATCCGTCGCTCCGTCGATCCAGCGCCAAGGGATACTACACTGTTGTCGAGTGTCCTGAGCCCTAGTTTGGTCCGGCGTCGTGGCCTGCTTCTCCTGCCGACCTGTTGGGGATTACCGCATTGATCCACCTGCCTGCCAAATGCCGTTGTGGTGTTCTAGATCCGAGTCGGTCTTATGACTAGGTGTTCCAGCGCGTCTGCTCTCATCGTGTCTGCTTAGGGGCCACCGCATTGATACATCTGCATGTTCCTACATACGTACCTGCTGTCTTCGTGTCTGTTGGGGGCCACCGCCTTGCAACATCTGCCTGGACCGGGAAGTAAGGAAGGCGATTCATTCTTCTGGTTCTGGTGCTGGGAAGTGTTTTTCCTGCTCTCTTGGCCCGCGGCTGGTTCTGTTTTTTATGTGTTTTTTCGCTAGGCTATTTTGACGAGCTACAATTCAGTTCCTGATAAGACGTGACATCATACAACATCATCGTCTACTTTGGGGTCAAATATAGATTTGGATATTACTCCTCTGTACGGCATAGGAATAATCATATTTTCCTCTATAACTTTTTTACTCTTTTTGGCTTTGCTTTATCCTTTACGGTGCCATGGAGACTCTGATCAGCATCACTATCTTTTAGTCCCTCAAAAAGACACAAACTGTCAACATAACTTTTCCAGATACTGTTCTAAATGGATTTTATCTACTTAATAACTGATTTTACTTTATTTTACGCATCTTTTTAGTCCTTATGGCTGGTTGTTATTTTTCTGTTCTTATCCAGCAAGTCGACTTTGGGTTAGGCATATTCAATCAGCACCAGAGGTGGGTAGAGTAGCCAGAAAATTGCACTCAAGTAAGAGTACTGTTACTTTAGAGATGTATTACTCAAGTAAAAGTAAGGAGTAGTCACCCAAATATTTACTTGAGGAAAATTAAAAAGTATGTTGTGAAAAAACTACTCAAGTACTGACTAACTGATGAGTAACCTGTTTGTTTAATGATGACGGCAACAAATAATGCACAAAAACATAATAATAGCAATGAGCAAATTCAGAGCCAGGAATATCTCTTAAGCAACTACGACAATAATATATATTAAATAATAATACATTAAAATAAAAAAAAATAAGGCAAATTGACCCGCAATAGCTTAACTGCACCATAGGCTCAGTAGGCATTCATTGATTGATTGATTGAAACTTGTATTAACACTGTACATTTCTGATTGGTGTTTCTATGCATGTGTGTGTGTGTGTGTGTGTGTGTGTGTGTGTGTGTGTGTGTGTGTGTGTGTGTGTGTGTGTGTGTGTGTGTGTGTGTGTGTGTGTGTGTGTGTGTGTGTGTGTGTGTGTGTGTGTGTGTGTGTGTGTGTGAGTGTCTGTGAGTCTGCAGTGCGTTAATAAATGTCCCCACATGATGTACATTTGACAGTGATTCATAGCAGGGAAGCTAACATCAGCCTACGGTGACAGCCAAAATATATACTAACGTTACTTACCGCGATGTGCTTCCTCAAATTTGACGTTGAGTTCATGTAAGCCAGGGGTGCCCACACTTTTTCAGGAGGCGAGCTACTTTTTAAATGACCAAGTCGAGGTGATCTACCTCATATATACATATACATACACACACATATCATATATATATATATATATATATATATATATATATATATATATATATATATATATATATATATATATATATATATATATATATATATATATATATATATACATACATACATTTATATATACAGTATATAATTTATATTTATTTATCTAGCCGTTTTTGTTCACATGTTAAAGGTGTTTTAATGAATATACATGCATGTTTAACATACAGATTCCTTTCTTTCATGAAGACAAGAATATAAGTTGGTGTATTACCTGATTCTGATGACTTGCATTGATTGGAATCAGACAGCAGTGCTGATAACGTCCACGTTTTCAAATTGAGGAGAAAAAAAGTTCCTCCTTTCTGTCTAATACCACATGAAAGTGGTTGGTTTTGGGCATCTTATTTGTCCAGCTTCCATATTCGTTTTTATACACTTTACAAGAAATACATTGGCGGCAAACTCCGTAGCTTCAATCAATCAATCAATGTTTATTTATATAGCCCTAAATCACAAGTGTCTCAAAGGGCTGTACAAGCCACAACGACATCCTCGGTACAGAGCCCACATACGGGCAAGGAAAACTCACCCCAGTGGGACGTCAATGTGAATGACTATGAGAAACCTTGGAGAGGACCGCATATGTGGGTAACCCCCCAGCTTGCTAGCTTGTTTGCGCTGGCTTTCGGAGACTCTTATGGATGGAGCTGCACTTTTATTGTGAAGACAGGAACTGTGCGGTCAGTCTTTAGGCTTTTGACGGGAGGTACAGTATTTTTTCCTTCACACTTTTGATTGATTGATTGAAACTTTTAATAGTAGATTGCACAGTACAGTACATATTCCGTACAATTGACCACTAAATGATAACACCCGAATACGTTTTTCAACTTGTTTAAGTCGGGGTCCACGTGTGAAGGTCATGTGACCGCCTGGCTCTGTTTAATTGGTGAAACGGAGTCAAACGTCACCAGTGACTGCATCTGATTGGTGAAGCGCAGGCATGCGATAGATCCTACTTTGAAGGTCTGTCTGACAAACCAAAACAAACAAAGCGTGCATTAACAGATCGATAAAAATCAGTAGCGAGTAGCGAGCTGAATGTAGATAAATGGAGCGTAGTAAAAGTAGCGTTTCTTCTCTATAAATATACTCAAGTAAAAGTAAAAGTATGTTGCATTAAAACTACTCTTAGAAGTACAGTTCATCCCAAAAGTTACTCAAGTAGATGTAACGGAGTAAATGTAGCGTGTTACTACCCACCTCTGATCAGCACCTTCATCAATGCTGGTGAAAAAGAAGTGTTTTATTGTTCTTTTGTTCCTATTGTCAGGAAATGTTCAACCTAACCCAGGTCCAGCTCTTAAGTACTTCAGTACCACTTGTGGTTTTAAAGCTATATCTGGACTTGGCATTATTCATCTTAATGTGAGAAATCTACTTCCCAAACTTGATCTATTGAGGATCTGGGCTTTCTACTGAAACTGACATACTTGTCTTGTCTGAAACCTAGCTTAAGAAATCAATTATCGATAAAGATATTATAATTAGGGCTATAATGTTTTTGTTGTGACCGTCCTAGAAAAACACAAATTTAATGTTGCTCATTAATTATCTGTATCCACAGCAAACAATTTGAATGACTTAAAATGGAACTCCTTAAGGATAATTGTATCACTATTGTTGGTTGTTACAGACCTCCCTGAGCAAGCAGTGAGGCCTTACTGTCACTGAAAAATCAGCTTTCAACCCTGAATTTCAATGAGATTCTTTTTACTGGGGATCTGAACTGAGCCTGGTTGTCATCTGACTCTGATGGTTTCAAATCAATCTGTGACTTTTTAATTTTACACAGCTCATTAGCTGTCCAACCCGCCCAAATATTAAAAGCCCAGAGAAATCTTATGCTCCTCATAAATATTCTGATATTGGTACCTTTGCAAATGAGTTGAGTGACCAATGCGTTATTGCTACTGTTAGGCAAGCTAAGCTACCAAAAGTGATGCCAGAAATTATTTTTAAACATGATTTTAAGCTTTTTTGTGAGCAAGCTTTTTGTTATGATTAATGGCTCTTTGATTGGTCCAGGATCAGTCTTTTTAGTGATGTTGAGTTGGCTTGAAAATATTTTTATGATGCATGTATCAATATTATAAAGAAACATGCTTCTCTATGTAAATTCAGAGTGTAAGGTAGAAATAGTCCTTGGTTCTCTCCTGAACTGTCCAGTCTATTAAAATAAAGGGATGCTGCCTGGGCCAACGCTAGAAACACCAAATCCCTGGCAGACTGGTTGGTTTTTAGGCAGCTCAGAAATTGCCATATGATCTGCCAACTTGTATCGCAAGAGACTCATGTAGTCTAACTGACAAATCAGCCATACTTAATTGTTTTAATTAACATTTAATTTATTCTGGTTCTTTACTTGACTCTTTATCTCCACATCCAAATCAGCCCAATGTTCAAAAGGTTTGCATGTCACCAACCCTTCACACTTCATAGCCAATACATTTAGATTTACTCCTCCATATGTATTTGAGGTCAAAAGAGCCTTAAAACAAGTGCATCCTGGTAAATTTGCAGGTCCTCGAGCCCTTCTTTTTAAAGTCAGCCCTTGAGTTTATTGCAGAACCTCTTACACATATGTTTAATCTTTCTTTGTCCAGTAATGACATTCCTAACATTTGGACATCTGCCTATGTTTTACTGTTATTGAAAGGAGGGGATCCCGCAGCTGTTAATAACTATAGACCCTTCTCTAAGTTATGCGTCCTAGCTAAAGTTCTTGAAAAGTATGTCAGTGAACAACTTAAATAGTTCTTGGACACTTATGGTCTACTTTCTGAACATCAATCAGGTTTTAGAAAGAGACATAGCAACATAACCGCTGCTATCAAAATTGCGAATGACATTATTGAAGCATTGGATTGCAAAAAAACATTGTGCAGTTCTATTTACTGACCTTGCAAAAGCATTTGATAAGGTCGACCTCATCATCCTGGCAGACAGACTGCACATGATTGGCCTATTGCAGCATGCTGTAAAGTGTTTTTTAATTACCTGTCCGATAGAACCCAATGCGTCCAGTTTGCTTGATCCTCTTTTTTTTCCTCCCTGTATTAAATATTGTACCACAGGGTTCCATATTGGGTCCTTTTTTGTTTTCCATTTATGTAAATAATGTCTGTGACAATGTGTTGCATTTTCATGCAGATGACACGGTCATATATTGTTCATCTCCCGCTGTTGTGCGAACCTTTAAGCTCCTGCAATTAGCTTTTGATTTTGTTCAATCTCAGTTGACTCAGCTGAGACTGGTGTTAATTGCACAAAAATCTAAGGTGGTGTTATATTCAAATGGCAAACAACTGCTATTGAGCACCCCAAAAATATCAACTGCTTTTAAGGTTGAACTTTAAATGGTCACAACATATAAATACTTGGGGATTGTCATAGATGAGAACTTGTCTTTTAAATCTCACATTGAAGAACTTGTGGCTAAACTTAAAATGAAATTGGGATTTTTCTTTAAAAACAAGTTCTGTGTTTACTACAAGCTAGGAAATGCTTGATCCTGACCACTTTTATGCCTTTGCTAGATTATGGAGACTTGTTTTTTATGACTTTGATTTGAAAAAACTGGATACTGTAAATCACTGTGCCTTATGTTTTATTACTGGTTGTGGCAACCTTATCCACCATTGCACTCTATATGCAAAGGCAAACTGTCCATCTTTATTAGTACGCAGATGTTATCGATGGTTGTGTTTTTTAAATAAATCACTTCTTGGTCTGGTTCCACCTTATTTGTGTTCTGTTATGTCCAGAGACTCAAGTCGCTACAGCGTAAGATCGCAGGATATACTTAGAATGTTTGTTCATAGAGCCAACACAAATCTTGACAAAAAAAGCTTTCAGATATGCTGCTCCATGGTCATGGAATAAATGACAGAAGGATCTGAGGTTTCCTGAGCTGATAACTTTGGGGGAATTTCAAGCCATTTTAAAGGATCAATAAACTGTTTCTATTGGGCATTGTACATGTTTTTACTGAAACATTTTATACATTGTTTTTATGTTAATATATGTAAGTAATTTATTTTTAATTGTGGTGTTTGACAGTTTGACAGTTTTTTTTATATGTATTTATGTAACTTTGTTTTTGCTGCCCTCTTGGCCAGGTCAATCTTGGAAAAGAGATTTTAATCTCAATAAATGTTTTACCTGGTTAAATAAAAGATATTGAATGCTGACGCTCTCTTTTGGCGGCCGCGTGCTGTTGACAGCTGTAGCTACTGCGACCAACGAGACGTCAGAGAGAAGGAGCTGAGCGGGGATGAGACCACTGTTGGGCCTTTATGCTGCACCTTGGAGACGGTGGACGCTGCAGAATGGGCGGCCAAAAAAGAGGAGATCAGCGATCTCAACCAGTGCAACGTTGGGTCCAGAGTGGTAGAAGAGCACCCAGGGAAGGCGTGAAGGGACTGTTGGTCTGCACCAACGGCCTGTGGAGTAAGTTTGCTGTGCTTTGCATAAGGGACGACGTACTGCAGCGTGCATGAAAGGAGCCACCCACCGGGGAGGAGAGATGACAGCTGGTGGTGCCAAGGACCTTGAGGGACGCGGTCCTTAGAGCGTGTTACGGTGGCACCCGCTCAGGACATTTGGTAGCACAAAGACACCCAGCCGGTTGCGGCAAGGATTCTACTGGGGTCAGCGCCAGCGGGATGTGGAGGTATTTTGTCGGTGCTGTGAGTCCGCAGCCTACAAGGGACCCAAGGATCAGTCACACGCACCGCTTTAGTAGCAGGGCATTGGAGCGCCCATGGAAAGGGTAGCTGTGGACAAGTATGTGCTGTCTGCGATGGATTATTTTACCAAATGGCCGCAGGCATACGCACCGCCGGACCAAGAAGCAGAGACGATGGCTGATGCTCTTCTGGAAGGCATGTTCAGCCGCTTCGGGACTGCAGATATCTTGCCCTGTATGAAAGACTGAATATGCAAAGGACACGCACAACCCCCTTGCACCTAAAAAGTGATGGACAATTAAAGTGATTTAACGGCACCATGCAGAAGCAGCTTGCCCTCCTCACCACCACACATCAGCGGGACCGGGACTAACATATTCCGCTAGTGCTTCGGTTCCACGGTTCAAAATTTCACAAGCTGCACCCCTGCCCTGTAGATGTTGGTTCGGGGGATCCGCACAGCAGCGGAGTTGGTGTTTGGGAGACGACCAGGCAGTTCCGAGGATCGACTAGGACTGGAGCATGCACAGGGGTGGAACCTAGTTCTGCAGGGGTTGCACTCATAAAACAGTCAGTAGAATTGGTCTTGTCATATCAACAACATAGTGTCTAAAATGAACAGGACTGTTTATGTTATTAGAAAATGTGCCTATTTTATTACTGATTTTACAATCAATCAAGTTTTACAGTCATTGTATCTTACGTCGATTATTGCTCCAACGTGATTTGGTCATGCGCTCTGAGGAAAGATATTCAAAAGCTCCAACCTTTGCAAAATAAGGCCGCACGACTGGCATTGAAGTGCCCACTTTGGACTTTAATAAAGTAAAGTTGTAACATTCATAAACCTTTATTTATATTTCAACAAATTATGTCCTCATTCAAATCCACTCTTTACATTGCAGGCAACAGAATAATTTAAAATATTACACAATGTGCCTTTAAGACTATTTGCACAACAAATAAATTACCTGGACTGAGTAGAACTAGAATCACAGTGGAATAACAAAAGATGCTTGGACTGAAATAATGTTCAAAACAGATGAATCCGGCTGTTTTTGTGTTGGCAGGCAAACACTTAAAACACGCTTGTGTAAAAAAATATATTGTGACTAAAATGACTTGGGTTTAGTGAAGGACCACGGATATCTGGAACTTGGCTGCTCCTCATCGGTCATCATCAATCAAAAAAGAATGCCCGCCACCCAGATATGTGCGTGCCAAATCTGCCGATTAAGATTGCCACTGCGCCGATCATGTTAGCGGCTTTTGCCCAATTGTCAAAGCTGCTATTACCTGAAATGACTGCCTTATCGTTTAAATGAGACAGATTCTGATTGGTTACTCGGCTCTTCGGTTCACATCTGCCTCTGGCTCCTCCTTGTACTCTGGCTGGGAAGAGTACAATGATTCAGGACAGGATAGACTAACGTCACTGAGCAGTGACTAAGTTTGAGGTAAAAGGCTTTCACCCGTTAGTAGATGCTTCTGATTTTTGATAGGTGAATGTTCAATTGTAGTAAAAGGAAAGTTGCTTGTTTTCTTCTAACCAGATTTTCTCTCAGTCATTCCCATTATACAGGTGAAACTCATAACATTAGAATATTGTGTAAAAGTCAATTCATGTCAGCAATTCCACTTCAAATGTGAAAATAATATGTGACACAAAGTGAGATATGTCAAGCCTTTGTTTGTTATAATTTTGATGATCATGGCTTACAGTCTTTAAATACCCAAAATTTTCTGAAATGTTAATTTCACGGTTTTCATAAGCTGTAAGCCATAAACATTATATCAAAGGAAGGCTTGAAATATCTTGATTTGAATGTTTTGAGCCTATGTCATATATTGCTGGAATGAACAAACCTATGCACAATATTAAAACATTTTGAGTTGCACTTGTATATTTTATAGGGAGATGACGAAGATGCTTAAAAGTTTTAAAAATGTCACTAAATGTTACATTCCTGCGTAATTTTCGCAGGCTTTATTTTGTTAAATTCCCTAAATTTTAAAGACTATTTAGTATATATTTTTTTTAAAAAGGTCAATTTTTTCTATGTTATGTGCCTCTTAAGATCTCACTGTTGGCTTTGTAAGGTCATGTTTCCTCTAAGCTAAACAAAGTTGGTGCTAACCCACCTGTTTGTTCTCTTTTTTGCCAAAGAACAATCCAAAAGAAAACTGATAAAGAATTGAATCATTAAACAAAATGAAAAGTGGAATTGGAACTGGAAAAATCTCATCAATTCTTTTCCCTAACATAATCTATGCAAAATTTAAACCACCATTATATGTTATGTAGACCACAAGGAAGAGTTTTAAATGTTGAATCACTTTCCCTGCAACTCATTTTGCTATCTCACTGCAAACCGCGTGCCATCATGGAGGAGGAAGTGGGGATTTTTTCAAAATAAGATGCCTGGGAGACTAAAAATAAAATGGTTTAATTTTCCAACAAATATCTTTGAACTTTAGGGGGACTACTTTGAAGGGTAAAGCGCACACTTTCTCCACTTTGTTGGGTTCTTTATGAAATGTGCAGATGACTAAATTAATTACTGTGATGCAGTACTTTTGCAGCTACTGTATGTGTGAAATACAGTACACTATAGAGAAAAGCTGATATTAGGTTTGAAGTAGAAGTACAAAAGTAAAAGCTTTTTGGATCGACACACACTGATACCAGAACGCTGGAAAATATTTTGAAGTAATTGACTTCTAGTAGAACCAAATGGAGCATTTCAAAAGCTGGAAAATATTTCTCCAAGAAAATATTTCACAACAATCTGGGAGGGATTAAAATCCACTCAAAGGGAAGGAATATGCTTGTAAAATGGTTGACTGGCTGAGAAGAAGCTGTCTTTAAGTTCCCATAAGTTAAATGTTTCTAGCTTTAGCATGAAGACAAAGGATGGAGCTTCATGTTTTAATGCTTGCCCATAATGTTCAGTGTCTCATGTTTACGTGGGCCTCACCTCATGAACCTTCCAGCGCTAACAACAAAGCATCTGAGGCCACCCTCATATCACAATAAATACCCCATACCAGCTGACGCCCTCAAAAGGTCAGACATTTTGCAAACTCAGCACTGTTGTGGGCTCCAAAGAGCAAACACTTGCTGGCCTGTGAGCAACAATTTCCACAGCTGCGCTCGTCATGCGATACTTCCTGTCGCAGAGGGCAGAGCAGTGAAGCCACTTAGAAACATCAGACATGTTTAAAGGATATCCGACCCAAGAAGTAGAGAGCTAGATGACGCCAAAGGTCAGATCAATTGACAAAAGATCGACATACCCTAATTGTCCCAAATACAGAAAGTCTAGGTAGGTACTCCAAGGTTGCGGTTGCTCTTTTTCTCAATGTAATGAAGTACAGAAGTAAAGAAAAAAGTACAAATAACTCTACGAACTTTAAAAGTCAGATGTTTTGGGTACAAAATAAATGTAGTACGTAAAAAGACATTGTATTCAAAAAAAGTACACTAGATTTATACTTGTCCTTAACCTTTGCCCTTGGTTGTCTGTTTATGTCGAACAAAATTTTATTATTTTGTGCGCCACAGAAGTGGACGAAGACTCCCTTAGAACTAGTTGGAGTATTTAGTAGTGAAGCTTGAATCATGTCAAAGGACATTTAAAAAAAGAAACATGTCCTTGCAGCATATTGAATATCTATTTCGCTATCTGCATTAAAGGAACCTCTGCTGGCTTTTTAAAAACCTTTGGTCATGTTATAGCTGGGAAGAACTCCACCATCCATCTGTCCGTCCATCCTTCCATCCATCCATCCATCCATCCATCCATCCATCTATCCATCCATTTAGCCATCCATTTAACCAACCATCCATTCAAACGACTGGCCTTCCAACTGTCCATCCATTCATCCATCCATCCATTCTGCCGTCCGTTCATCTGTCCATTATTTTCTCTATCTATCCATCCATCCGTCCATCCATCAATCTTTCCATCCAACTATAGAGTCATCAATCCAGCCGTCCGTCCGTCTATCGAGCTTTCCTTTCATCAACCAGCTGTCTATCCATCCATCCGTTCTGTTACCATTCATCCATCAGCCATCCACCCATGTGAAGTGATCCCAAACCAGAGTCAGCTATTTGAACTCTTTCACTGCCAATGTCCAATTCGGTTACAACTTCATCCATACGCTTTTCATTGACCAAACTTTTAGTAGATAACAAAAAATGTGAACACAGCATGTGCGATTTTCTGCTCTGGTCTAGACCAGAAAACCAGATTTGTGTAAACACAATTGAGCTCGCATACAAAAAAATAAATAAAATCCAACATATTTACTAGTAAGAGTAGATCAGTCCCAATAAAAGGAAATTATTCTCTAAATGTTTATTTTTCAGCCCAAACCCATGCATTTACGCACACGTACTGTGAATGGGACTGGGTTGTAAAAAGCAGTACAAAGGTATGTTGGATTACGACCATTGACTGGCCCTTTTTCACAGAGGGAAAATTCACACCCATTTGTACTTTTTTCTTCTTTTTTTTACAAGGTCAGCTGGGGAGTTGTTGGCTCACCTTCTGACAAATTCAAAGGGGAATCCTGCTCTGCTGTTGCTTTTGGCATCGAGCTGGATGGAAACCTACTCTACTGTCCGCATTCTGACCGAATACTAGCCCACCGAACATCACACTCCTATAGTATATGTTCAAAAATACATTTCTTTAGTGCTTTGCATTGGAACCAATAGGTTTTGTTTTGGTCCTATCAAATTGTATGCTGTTTATTTGAAAACCTTAACCTGTTCTCAAATACCCATTGTTATTTGCATTGACTACCGTACTTTCCAGGCTATAAAGTACCAGCCGCACCTACCTAATTTTTGGACTTATTTTATTTTGTGCATATAATGTATATAAAATATAAGCATACACATTTAAGGATTAAATATTTACCCAAGTACTTGTGTTCATTCACAAATTTACCCAAAGACAGTGCCTCTAACGCGGCATACAGTAGCCAACTGGAAAAGTCATTGAGCGCTGTCTTCGAATTCCCCTCCTCCACTGCCTAGATAATATCAGAATAAAACCCAATGCAAATAGTAATCCACAGTGTAGTGATGGGGGAAGTTGCTGCTGGTTTACCCGTCATGCTTTGCAGGCACGTTATTAATTCAGTTAGAGTCCACATGTTTGTTTGTTTTTTGTTTTTTTTGTCCTGTCCAGCTTCTCAGGCAAATCATATGGTTGATGTAGATGCTCATATCGGCTGTACAAATTTACTTTACAAAAGAGAAGTGTAGGATACTTCTCTTGTTGCCTTATTTGTATTCGATTTTATTAAATGGATTAATATCATTATTTTGTGCAGCCGGGCCATCACATTCAATGTTGCTATTATATTGATCATCTGTATAATAAAAACTATTATTACTGATGTGGGAGAAAAAATTTGTATCTGGATCTATATCATTTTCCAAATCCTGGTTTTTGTGATCTTTGTTGCAGAAATGTTTTAGTTCCATATTTTCTTGTTCAACAATATTTGATGTTGTTTCAATAATCTTTATAAGTGTAGGTGGATGCAATCCTGAATGTAGGTCCTCTTGTTTAGTCGTCCCTTGGAACATAGTAGTGCCGATGCTGAATTTAGGTGCTTGTTTTCTGTCAGAGTCCATTATCATCGTTGTTGTGGTAGCTGTGTAAACTTTAAAAATTGTCCAGGTCCTTGATGTCATGGACAACAATTACTCTTGCTTCTGGACCTCCATTCAGCTTGATGTAGATTTTACAGTTGGCGCTCCAAGTTCCCTGGATTTTTTCCTGCTTCCTCAAGTCGCATGCTTTCTTGGCGATTCCAGCATTACGTTTTGTGAGATGCTCATTCATGTACACATTTGTTCCCTTCAGCTTCTTTCCCTGTCTCAGCAATGCCATTTTAGATTTTCTGTTTACGAGTTTCACGAGCACGACTGGAGTGGCGTTGTTGTTTCTTCCGTTCAGTGGGATGCATGTTTCGATGGTATTAATGTCAATTTCAATTTCTTTTGATTGTTCAAATGCAACAATACATATATGTAATGATAACTTGAAATACAAAAGAAAGCAGATGAATGGAGGGGGAGAAAGAGAAGCAGACTATATTAACCTTGTAGATTGTTATAGTAAATTAGGTTAAGCTTGTGTTTGTGAGTGCTCAGTCTCTATTATTACCCATGTCAAATGGTAGTTCTGCTATGTTACTTATGCTGTGTTGTCTTTGTACCGTAAACAAGGTGAGGTTTACGTTGAGGTTGCTGTCTATTGCTCTCTTCAAAATAAAGAACAACTTCCTTGTGCAAGCCAGAAGGCCTCAACCATATCCAGTGTGTCTCCAATCACCACAATAGACTCCCATGTTATCCCGTTGTTGTGATCGTCAGCTATCTTGCGTCCGAGGTGACTCAACACACCACTATTTTAGTTAAAACTGGTTCAATGTATTAAACTATTTTTCCCATGAATTGATTTACGTGGACCCCGACTTAAACAAGTTGAAAAACTTATTCGGGTGTTACCATTTAGTGGTCAATTGTACGGAACATGTACTGAACTGTGCAATCTACTAATAAAAGTTTTTTTTTTTTTAAACGCCTGCAACAGCCACTAAATCATGTTTATAAGTTTTTATGAATCATAAATAGTTTAACAGTGATACAAAATCAAATGTCCTGCAGGGATTTTATGATACAACTCGACAGTAAATCTAAATGCTGCAGATCATTTTTTGAAGCTCCATCAGTGTTTAGACATGCCAGTACTGATGTCATGTTGTAAGGGCTGATATCTGCAACCTGAAACCTAGTAAAAAAAAACTAAAAATTAATCACCATTTAATAACCATCCCCCCTTTTTTTTTTACTGTACTTCACAAACCTATTATTAAATTAATTCTAGCAAAGTACTTAAACACACACTCATCATCCTACTTCTCCAGGTGTATCTTTTTTCCATTTAATCTGCAAACACATGTCCCATTTTCTTTTATACCTGTCAAATAACAGTGTAACAGGCAAATACATGTTACAAAACAGAATGGAAGAAACAAACCTGCATCAGTTATTCCGGTCTTTAGATGAGCACACCATTTTCTCTGACATTTAAAGGATGCTCTTAAGTCAAATGTTTCCCTGCAATCTTTTGTTTCACAAATGAATTACTGCTTAAAACTAAACAGACATCAGCGGTGAGAAAAAGACGTGTGGTCGGCTTTTCGGGGGGAACAACTGGAGATAAAACAGGGAATTCCAACCACAGACTATGGCGAAGCCCTCAAAGTGATCGCAGATGCATGCTGAGTTGCCAAACAAACAAAGAAATAAGCAAAAGGACAGCAGCAATAAAGATCCAGCCATCCATCCATTTTCTACCGCTTGTCCCTTTTGGGGTCGCGGGGGGCGCTGGAGCCTATCTCAGCTACAATCGGGCGGAAGGCGGGGTACACCCTGGACAAGTCGCCACCTCATCGCAGGGCCAACACAGATAGACAGACAACATTCACACTCACTTTCACACACTAGGGCCAATTTAGTGTTGCCAATCAACCTATCCCCAGGTGCATGTCTTTGGAGGTGGGAGGAAGCCAGAGTACCCGGAGGGAACCCACGCAGTCACGGGGAGAACATGCAAACTCCAATAAAGATGTTTTTTTTAAAGTTACTTTCTGAGGGAGACACTGCGTGATTGGCTGTGATGGAAAACAGCATTCCCATGCAGAATTCACAAAGATCAGGCCAGCATCTGTTTTTTAACTACATTGCTAGCTAATACAAAATAATTCCAACATGTATTATGTCGCTACACAGGGGATGCTGCTTGTTCTCAGATGTGTGATTTCCAAACACTTTTGGACGTTGGAAGAAATATGAATAGATGTAATGGAAACAAGTGCCTGATATCACTTCACTTATAAATTTGGATGCAAAAAAAAAATGCAGGCTTTGGTTTTCTCAAAAACATGCATGTTAGCTCAAATTAGTCATATTTTGATTTTTTTTCTACATTTAAAACACTTCCTTGTGGTCTACATAACATATAATGGTGGTTCTTCAAGCCCTTTCTTTCTGCTGTTTTGTGGGCGTTTTTATTTACGTGCCTCCACTTTGACAGCGTCTTCTCCCCGTCAGCCATATTGTAGTATTTACCGCTTCCATATCGAGTCTAACGACAGATATAAGTTTGAAATATACGCTACTTTGTATTAAGAATGGCAACAACGGAGGATGCATGTGCATGTGCGAGCCAGTCTGCCCCACAACAAGAGGAAAGAGAAAAAGAAGTAACTTATTGATTAAAACGCGGACTTTAATGGTGAAGTCGCGCAAAGCGCTTTGGGCAAAGTGTGGAAAAAGGTCACAGGACACAGCAAATTCCTAACAACTCATTCAGAGGAAGTAGGAAGGAAGGCAAGATTTTTTTAAATAAATATCCCCGCAAATGTCCTCATGGTTCGATTCAACATTTTTGGGACTTAGCAGATTCCAAATACACAACAGCAGGTACCAACATGTAAGAAAAGTTGGTTTTACCTAATCGGATCCCTTTAGTAGAGACCGTAAATTGTCCATAAGTGTGAATATGAGTGTGCGTGCGTGTGTGCGTGTGTGTGTGTGTGTGTGTGTGTGTGTGTGTGTGTGTGTGTGTGTGTGTGTGAGTGTGCGTGCGTGCGTGCGTGCGTGCGTGCGTGCGTGTGTGTGTGTGTGTGTGTGTGTGTGTGTGTGTGTGTGTGTGTGTGTGTGTGTGTGTGTGTGTAAGAGTGCAGCTGCCTTGTGATTGGCTGGCAACCAGGATGTACCCCATATCTCGCCAAAAGTAAGCTCCAGCTTACCCGTGACCCCCAATAAGGACAAACCGTATAGAAAATGGATGGATGGTCATCATAACATGTTTTCTCGTTGTCATCACCAAAGGAAAAGAAGACCTAGTAGGTTAATCCTGATAAATGTTCACTGGGACAAAGTAGATATGAGAGACACATCATTCATCAATAAATCAGGGGCTGCATGTGTGCCTCCCACTAACACATTCCAGAATCTTGTTGCTTGTCTTCCCACGAAAACTGAAGCTGCAGACCTAAATGTTGTGATACCAGGTGTCCTTATACTTTGACCATTTAGAGCTTGAGTTACTAAGATCCAAATAACACGCACCAAATAGCATGTGCAAACAATAACATTGCGTTTACTATTAGTGGGCATGTTGCGGGTGATCTACAAAACATTCGTGTACAATTGACAACAAGTGCAAAAGTGGTGCAGGCCTCCCCATTTAAATGAGGATGTTGCGTGAACAATACATGCTGTCACCATGGATATACTCATTTCCCTCCACGTTCATGACATCAAATGCTCCAACAGTCCAACAAGAACGATCCAGAAATACATGCAAAATTGCATAAACGTACCAGTTGCAAGAAGGTTTTTCATTTGAAAGAAAATGCCAGCAAACACCAAAACAAATGAATTGATTTTTTTTTAAATCTGCCCCTTAAAGGCCTACTGAAATTAGATTATCTTATTTAAACGGGGATAGCAGATCCATTCTATGTGTCATACTTGATCATTTCGCGATATTGCCATATTTTTGCTGAAAGGATTTAGTAGAGAAAATCGACGATAAAGTTCGCAACTTTTGCTCGCTGATAAAAAAAAGCCTTGCCTGTACCGGAAGTAGCGTGACGTCACAGGAGCTAGGATTCCTCACAATTCCCCGTTGTTTACAATGGAGCGAGAGAGATTCGGACCGAGAAAGTGATGATTACCCCATTAATTTGAGCGAGGATGAAAGATTCGTAGATGAGGAACGTTACAGTGAATGACTTGAGAGGCAGCGATGGACGTATCTTTTTTCGCTCTGACCGTAACTTAGGTACAAGCTGGCTCATTGGATTCCACACTCTCCTTTTTCTATTGTAGATCACAGATTTGTATTTTAAACCACCTCGGATACTATATCCTCTTGAAAATGAGAGTCGAGAACGCGAAATGGACATTCAGTGCCTTTTATCTCCACGACAATACATCGGCGAAATGCTTTAGCTACGAGCTAACGTGATAGCATCTTGCTTTAACTGCATATAGAAACAAAATAAATAAACCCCTGACGGGAAGTATAGATAGAAAATCAACAATACTATTAAACCGTGGACATGTAAATACACGGTTAATGCTTTCCAGGCTGGCGAAGGTTAACAATGCTGTGCTAACGACGCCATTGAAGCTAACTTAGCAACCAGACTGCACAGAGCTATGCTAAAAACATTAGCTCTCCACCTACGCCAGCCAGCCCTCATTTGCTCATCAACACCCGTGCTCACCTGCGTTCCAGCGATCGGCAGAAGGACGAAGGACTTCACCCGATGCGTTTGGCGGCCCGGAGACGTAGGAAGTCAAGGTGAAGTCGGCGGCTAGCGCGGCTAGCGCTCCAACAAAGTCCTCCTGGTTGTGTTGCTGTAGTCCGCTGCTAATACACTGATCCCACCTACAACTGTCTTCTTTGCAGCCTTCATTGTTCATTAAAAAAATTGCAAAAGATGTCCAGAATACTGTGGAATTATGAAATGAAAACAGAGCTTTTTGTATAGGATTCTACGGGGTACCATAACTTCCGTTACTCGGACTTCGTCACGCGCATACGTCATCATACCGCGATGTTTCAGCCGGATATTTCCCGGGAATTTTAAAATGTCACTTTATAAGTTAACCCGGCCGTATTGGAATGTGTTGCAATGTTAAGATTTCATCATTGATATATAAACTATCAGACTGCGTGGTCGGTAGTAGTGGCTTTCAGTAGGCCTTTAAGTCATCTAGTATTTTTAAAATTATAAAATAATACTGCTGAATAGACAATATGACTCATATGTTTATTTCTGACAGTCCAAATATGTTGACACACACAGGTAGCATGGAGGATTCTCTCTCTCAATTGTATGTCTTTGCAGCGCGATCGTCTCCTTATCACAGCCATTTTTGCAGAACTGGGACAGTTTGCACGTACATTACAAACTTGCTACTTAAATACAGACGCAAAATAGTGGAGGCAGAACAGTTTCAGTCTCGATAAATCACACTGCGAGCGCTAAGTGATTATATTTGCATCTTCTCCCCCCAGTATTGTATCATAAACATGAAGACAAATACGCTAAATAGATTGCGCTCCTTATTATACTCACTTAAGAGACACAATCCTCTGCGCATAAGCTTAGTAGATCAGCTTTATGTGCGCTATCAAGTTTTCACGTGTTTTAATACACCAAACCTTTAGTGATCAAGCCCCAGTGTATTTGCAGTACTGTAGTTTATTTGGCATCCCTCATCTGACTGCTGAAAACCATGTGATCCTGCATTAACATGCACATGTGCTGAGTAAGTGTTTTCCTCGTAGACAAGACATGTTACATTTTTCAAATAAGCAGGAAACAGAATAACTTAATATTGCACAGCCATTCAAAATTATTTTCCAATAATGCAATTGACACGCTGCTAAAGCCGAGCAGGTTTGCCAGGAAAGATGTTAGACTAGAGACTTGAAACACACTCAACCAATCCCGATGTAACACGCATGGTTTTAGGCAATTCATGTAAATAGAGATGTGTTATTAATACCAAAGTGTTAGCTAAGCTGAAGCTATTTCAAAACGTGGACATTTTCCCGTGATTTCTGTGATTTCTCACCTCAGTTGTCCACCAGCATTTAATGATTGATTAAAGTGGTTAATGAAATGATTCTTGATGGTTTGTTGGAATCATTAAATGGCATCTATTACAGATGTAGACCTTCCAGACTTGTCCAGCTAGGGTGAGGCCATGGAGGCCAACTGGAGCTAGAGGTCGACTGGAAAGTCTGGTCATGTCTGCCCTGGACCCAGACAGGCAGAAGGAAATGGAGGCACAGTTGAGTAATTATTGTGCTGTAACTCATTCATTGAAGAGTTCAGTCTTCATTAAAAAACTCACTTGGACTGAGCGTCTACATTACGTACATTACGCACTAGTGTCGGTAGTCTGCTCTCTGGTCTCCAATTTGTCAGTTTGTCATCACCGTGGATGTAAAAGAAAGTGATAGTCTGCCCCGGAGGCCTGTTTGGGTTTTGTGGATGTTTAGTTAAGTATTGATATCAGACTCTGAATCCACAGCAGTCCATTTTCTACTCTCCTATTTTCATGTCAGCTCTTCTCTGTATGTCTAGTGTTTTCACAGATTTCCCTCTCTCCTGTGTTAAGTATAATAAGAAGCAGCTGTGCTCTGCTATACCTGCAAGTAATACCAACTACCGGGAAAAATAGACCTTTTAAAGACCGAGCTTGTGGGGGTTCCCATCCGGGAGTGGAGGTAGCGTTTCACTAAGTGTGTGGAATATACATATGCATATATATATATATACATATATATATATACGCACGCACATAGACGTACACACATAAAGCCGTGGTCAAAAGTTTACATACACTTGTAAAGAACAATGTCATGGCTGTCTTGAGTTTCCAATCATTTCTACAACTCTTGATTTTTTTGTGATAGAGTGATTGGAGCACATACTTGTTTGTCACAAAAAACATTCATAAAGTTTGATTCTTTTATGAATTTATTATGGGTCTACTGAAAATGTGACCAAATCTGCTGGGTCAAAAGTATACATACAGCAATGTTAATATTTGGTTACATGTCCCTTGGCAAGTTTCACTGCAATAAGGCGTAGCCATCCACAGGCTTCTGGCAAGCTTCTGCAGTTTAGCTAAATGTGTTGGTTTTCTGACATGGACTTGTTTCTTCAGCATTGTCCACACGTTTAAGTCAGGACTTTGGGAAGGCCATTCTAAAAACTTAATTCTATCCTGATTTAACCATTCCTTTACCACTTTTGACGTGTGTTTGGGGTCATTGTCCTGTTGGAACACCCAACTGCGCCCAAGACCCAAACTCCGGACTGATGATTTTAGGTTGTCCTGAAGAATTTGGAGGTAATCCTCCTTTTTCATTGTCCCGTTTACTCTCTGTAAAGCACCAGTTCCATTGGCAGCAAAACAGGCCCAGAGCATAGTACTAACAGCTCAATTTTTGTTTCATCTGACACCACATGGACAAATATAAGACCTTCTGGAGGAAAGTTCTGTGGTCAGATGAAACAAAAATGTAGCTGTTTAGCCACAATATCAAGTAATAATGTATGTTTACAGAAGAACAGGTAGGCCTTTAATCCCAGAAACACCATGTTAACATTGCTGTATGTATACTTTTGACCCAGCAGATTTGGTCACAT
This sequence comes from Entelurus aequoreus, assembly GCF_033978785.1. Lineage (NCBI taxonomy): Eukaryota > Metazoa > Chordata > Actinopteri > Syngnathiformes > Syngnathidae > Entelurus > Entelurus aequoreus. The sequence continues at coordinate 44,359,101 of NC_084733.1, read as the reverse complement.
TTTCAGTAGACACATAATAAATTCATAAAAGAACCAAACTTCATGAATGTTTTTTTTGAACAAGTATGTGCTCCAATCACTCTATCACAAAAAAATAAGAGTTGTAGAAATGATTGGAAACTCAAGACAGCCATGACATGATGTTATTTACAAGTGTATGCAAAGACTGTACATACATACACACAAGCATACGCTCCAGCAAACACATATTGATACAAACGTGTCAATATGTGAAGTGAGGTGAATTATATTTATATAGCGCTTTTCTCAAGTGACTCAAAGCGCTTTACATAGTCAAACCCAATATCTAAGTTACATTTTTAAACCAGTGTGGGTGGCACTGGAAGCAGGTGGGTAAAGTGTCTTGCCCAAGGACACAACGGAAGTGACTAGGATGGCGGAAGCGGGTATCGAACCTGCAACCCTGAAGTTGCTGGCACGGCCGCTCTACCAACCAAGCTATACCCTCGGTATAGCTGTATTTATTCTTTATTTCTCTTTTTCTCATTTATTTCATAATCCAATTATGTATTTAATGTATGCAATGTTACCTAATTGTTATGATTACTATTGGTATCATCGTTAGTTCTTCATTTTATGATTAGATTTTTTTTTTTTTAAATACCGGTATTATATTTGTATATATTGTATCTGCGGATGTAGTTCTGTTGTTGTTGTCTCTCTGTCTTGTCCCCCACAATTCTCCCTTCATCTTTTTTTTGTTTCTTTTTTTCTGTCCCCTCTCATGCTTTGCAAAAGATAAATAAGTCCAAACATTTAATACAGTTTATTATAGATAATGCAACAAGAGAAGTATTCCCCACTTCTCATTTGTAAAGTAAATCTGTACAGGAGATATGGGCAACTTGATCAACAAAATTATTTGCCTATGTGGTTGGACAGGACGGGTGAATCGATACCCGGTCGTGCTGACAGAATTCGGTCAGTGCCTAGAAGAGTACTGAAATTGTTACCTCCCCCATCCTTAGTAGTCTACTGTCATTGAATTGTTGAACGAGCCCGTCCTTTCTTTTGATGAGACTTATGTATTTAATGCTTATTGATGAACATCTTAGTTGTCTATTTAATTGTCACATTTGAAAGTGCTCGAAATTGCCACGTAAAGTCACTAATGCAATTGCGTGTCTATGAAATATAACTTGTAAATTAGCATCGAGCTAGTACATTTCAATTTTGTTTAATGAAAGGGACAAGCGGTAGAAAATGGATGGATGGATGGGGTCACTTAACAATTGTGTATCTTCTGTGAGTTGTTATTGACATGCTTTATTCCTGTAGGTTCCGTTTACGGTGCATGAAAGTAAAAGCTCTGAAATAACTCAACTGGCGTCTTTATTTAAGTGAAGTATATTTATATAGCGCTTTTCTCTAGTGACTCAAAGCGCTTTTACATAGTGAAACCCAATATCTAAGTTACATTTAAACCAGTGTGGGTGGCACTGGGAGCAGGTGGGTAAAGTGTCTTGCCCAAGGACACAACAGCAGTGACTAGGATGGCGGAAGTGGGGATTGAACCTGGAACCCTCAAGTTGCTGGCACGGCCGCTCTACCAACCAAGCTATACCGCCCCACGTTGAAAACCTGTTTATCAGTCTGCTGCGCTAGCAAGTAGAGACCAAATGTTAATAGGCAACTTTCACATTGCAACTTAAAGTTCAACTGTCTCCTGTGAGAAATTTGAGCTGGGAAACTCGCTTTCTGTTTAATGTTTGGAGAAAGACTAGGGGTTTCTGTTCCCGTACGGAAATGACGGCGAGACATTTGGGAATTTTGTAGTGTTGATCTTGACCTTGATACCCGCCCCCGCTCTTTATCTCTGGCATTTGCACTCCTCAGACTCATTCTGCTTTCATCTTAATAAAAAAGGCATCAACTGTTCTTTCTTATGTATATCATAGTCCTCCAGTTGGATATGGGTCGTTGTTGTTTTCCAGGTTTGGTATTGGCTCCATCCAATTTCCGTGGTTTCCTCGCATAACTTCATCATTTCCCAAAGAAGGAAATGGAGCCCCAAAGACTGTGAAGCAAGTCTATAAAGTTGTGAATATTGAGTTTGAGTTTATTTCAAACATGCATGCATACAACATGATACATCACAATTTAAAGTTTGTCTTTTCAACATGTTCAAAAAGGAGTAGGAAGAAGCAGAGCTTATTTAATCCTACCCCTTTTCCTTTACATAGATAGCAGTTGCTAAAACTTTTGTTCACTTCCTGTTCTCAATTTATTCACAATATACTCCATATGTTAAAACAATAAAAATAAATAAATAATAATTGGTAAAGTAAGTTGTATTTCATATGGTGAGATAAGTAACATTATGTTGAAAATGAATGGATGGATGAGATCAATTCAGAATGTTTATCAAGGTTCTTCTTCTCTGTACTTTGAAAACACTTTAAGTTTGAAGAGTTTCTTGAAGTGGATCATATTAGTACATTGTTTGATTTCTCTGCTTAATCCACTCCACCATTTAATTCCACATACTGATATACTGAAGGTCTTAAGTGTTGTACGTGCATACAACTGTTTTAAATTAAATTTTTCTCTAAGATTATATTTATCCTGTTTTGTTGTTTTTATACTGATACCAGCCCTTTACCTTTATGAATTCAGGATGCTCTAAAATGATTTAAGTTGTCATCATAAACATAAGCTTCAAAGCCAAATTACTTCATGCTATGAATGACAGGTTGTCACGCAAAATCCATCCATCATAATAAAACCCGCACCAGAGCCCATCTCCCACAAATGAATGAAAAGTTGAAACAAAAGCAACATTTTCAGTAGTTTTATTGAAAAATGCCTCTTCTTTTGTTCAGAAATAAATAAGAAAATAAGGCTGTGTGGATTTCACAACATATGTGCAGTTCAAACATGACATCAGCAATTCTATGTCCATAGTCTTGCATTCAAATCTAACTGCATTGATAGAAAACAAATATATTCTGACTTAAAAATTCTCCGTAAATTATACAACACAAACATGCAATTCCACATCTGGTAACAAATCAACAAAAAAAGCATTTTTTGATAAAGTCAGACTAATTTTTGCTCTTTTAGGCTGTACAAAACATTGAACAAACCTTCAGGGGCTACAATCGAACACTTTTTTTTTCCTCCAATGGAATTCCAACAACAGCTTTACATAAACATGGACAAAAAGAACACCTGATGGTTTGGAAATTCTCATTGTTGTTTCTTTTCACAGGAATTAGTGCATTCAACATTGGAGTCAGATATTACAAGGAGACTAAACACGATGAGCGACATTGTATTGCTAAAATTCTCATGTCAAAAACAATATATGTTCAATGTAACTATGAGTATCAAACCCATATATGTATGTTCTGAATAGCTCTTTAACCTCACATAAATGGATGAAGAAAGTCAAGAATACACTTTCACTATGATGCTAGTCTCTGTATATTGTCTCTGGATAGTGATCGCTTTCTTCGTTGGTTTTGCGTGTAACCTGATGAAATTACTGTCTCAAACTCTCCAGCGGGCTCCACAGGTAAAGATGCTACTTCCGGTTCAGGCTGGTTGTTGGCTATAGAAAATATGCGGCCAATCAAACAAGGTTTGCACAATTTCACAAATCGTATTGCACAATGAACTTTTTCTAAAATGACCCGTGTTACACTTTTGCTTTCATGCAAAAGGACTATTAGGGGCCAAAATGACAAGAAAAAAAAGGAATTATAATACGAGAATAAAGTATAAATATTACAAGAACAAAGTTGTAATTTTACAAAAAAAACAGTTGTAAAATTACAAGAATAAAGCCGTAATCTCACGAGAATAAAGTAGACATTTTATTGAAGTATCAATTTCAAATATTTAAAAAGTGGCATTTTACAAGAATACAATTTCAAATTTACAGGATTAAAGTTGTAAATTACTTGCAATAAATACATTTTTTTACTAGGAAAAAAAAATGGGACTTGAGAATAAACAAGTATAAACTTGTAATATAACAAAAAAAACGTATACTTTTAAATGAATATACATAAAACAAAAATTGTATAGGAATAAACTGATTTTATTGGGAGATTTAAAATAATTAAAATTCAAGAAGAAAATATTTTTTTAATCTTGGGATATTGGGGACTGGGTTCTGTAAAAGTACCCTAAAAAACGTAAGACAATGAAGAACACAATGTAAAAGCACAACATTTGTTGTTAAGTGTTTTAAACAAATAGTGCCTAATAGATAGTGACTTTATTCTCGTAGGATTACACCTTTTTTTCCCCAAAAATATGACTTTATCTAGTACTATTACAAATGCTTTTTCGTAATATTCTTATTAACTCACGTTCTTGCATAATAACAAGTAAAACAATTATACTGAAGTAGGAAGAGAGCACCACTGAGCACAAATTTGTCCAACATACACACAAAATAAAATGAAAAAAAAAAAACGAAAAAAAACATGGTGGTTAAAACTAGTACAAATGGAACATGCTTCATTCTGAATGATTTTGTAAACAGGTTATTGCTGGTGTAAGTAAGCGGGGTGTTATAAGGCACAAGCTCAGTACAGATGTTAACTTGGATTTTAGTGAAGTGTCCGAGTTCATACATCATTTACAAAGCACAACATTAGTTGTATTTACAGTCTCACCTCTACATGTACACGGTTATGAGATCCTCTGTGTTAGTAGTTGTGTTGGTTGGTGTTTGTACATGCTCCTTCCTTGGTAGAAATGTCTTTGGGCTTGTGTTTGTTCCCAGCACTTTTTGTGGTTCAAGATGCAAACAGGCCAGCAGGTTGCCATCAATGGTAGCTTATAGCTGTGAGATGATGTTAGTGCCAGTCCACTTCCATTCTGGTTTTTGGTTGTTTTTTTTTTGGTAATGTTTGTTTTAATGTTCATTAATTACGTCCACGGGCAAAACATCTCAGAAACAGGACTTCAAAGTGTAAAGCTGCACAGTCGACTCAGAGCGTTTACTATGCCTAACCTGCAAACAGGTCAAAGAGGGGGTGAGTTACAATCCAGTATGCAAGGAATCATAAGAGTGATGAACATGCGTGTTTATAAATACATATGCAAGTGGTGGAAATTGGTGAGTCCCGACTGACCACTCGCTAAACCAGGGGTGTCAAAATCATTGTTATCACAGATGCGGCTGCCCTCAAAGGATCGCATGTAAATGCAGAACATATATAGTATAACCATATAAAGGCAAAGTATAATTGCCTCAGATATTTGTCAATTGCCTAGGGGTGCTGAAAAAATCTGAATCATGATTCCTATTTAAACAGGTATAATTTTCCAAAATCATTTAAATAAATATATATATATATATATATTTATCGATTTATATATTCGATATGAAAAATGTATATTGATATGTATTTTTTTAATAAATGTTTAAAAGTTAAGAATCAATTTTAGATTTGAAAAAAATAGGAATCGCAAAAAAAACAAAAATAATTGAGGAGAAGGACGAATACAGCACTCAATGACCTTCCCGGTTGTCATGACTCTCTGACAGTTTTTAGACTTGTGTTGTTTTTCCTCTGTGTGTAGTTATTTCTGTTCCAGCGCTCTTGTTTACTAGTTTTCCACTTCCTGTTTGTCCTTTCATTTCCTCCGCCTCTATCACCTGTCCCTGATTGACAATCAGGACATACTTGTTCCTAATGTTAATCAGGACGCTTTATATGCCAGCTCTGTCTGTCCTCTGGGCTGGATCATTGTCCTGTTCTGTGCTGTGCACGCCCTCGTTGCACAAGCTCTTATAGCCTTTCTCTTTTGTTGCCTTATAGCTACGCGACCTCGTCAGATGTTAGTTGTCTGTGCACTTCCACGCTGCACAAGTTTTCATTTATACTTAAATTGTCTTTTTACTTGCACACCGCCTGCTGTATCTGCATCTTGGGTTCCCGCCTCAAGCCTCGCTTGCAGTCCATGATACATCTGTCTGCCAAGCGCCTGTGTAAATATTTCATGTTTCAATGTGTACTCCGGCCGCAAATAGACTTGTGCGGCCAATGTAAGTACAAAATAAAAGTTGTCCAAAAATTAAGGGGTGCAGCATTTTATACACCCGTTTTTTTTTTTACCCTTGTTTTTGAAAAGTGCTCTATTAATAAAATGTGTTATTATTATTATTAATATTATCATTAAAAGTTTGAATTTGAGTTCGCCTTCACCTCACTCCCGAAGTCAGCTGGAATAGGCTCCAGCGTACCTGTGACCCCAATGAGGTCATGTATAGAGTTTAGCGAATGGTCAGTTTCATCTGACGATTAATATATTTTGTTTTGACTAGTACTACTACCACAGAACATGCATGTCTTTGAATGTTACAGACAGTCAATTAGTGTGCTATAACGTAGTCGCATGCCGGGGGGGGACAGTGGAGCGCTTACCTGCGTATCCTTGTCCGTTGTAAGGGATGCCTACACACTGGGAGGAGTCACAGTATCCCTGAGGTCCTGATGGTCCCCTCACCCCGGGATTACCCTGACGACCTGGAGGGCCACGAGCTCCGGCAGAGCCAGAAGGACCTGGGGGTCCCGTTCTGGATTCCCCTTGTAGTCCTGCAAAGAGGGCAGATCACACAATCTCTTATGACATCACTCATAAATCTTGAGTGGTAACTGTTGTAATTTCACAACTGCTCAATTACAAAGTCGAACCCCCGCCCTCAAAAAAAAATAAAAAATACAACTTTGTGGAGGTACCGCTCTTCCTCACCTCCCCCAACTCCATCTGTCTAGACAGTGAGAACTCAGCATGGAATTTTCCCCCTCGCTCCTTTCTCTGCCTTAAGTGAACCCATGTGTCGTCCAATGAAGCCACCAAAGAAAGTTGGTTGTGCAACAATCTGATTCCTTCTCATACACACACTGAATTGAGTCATCAAAGTGGACTTCCTCCCACAGGTCTTTAGTTGTGTCTGACATGATTCAGCTTTTGCCGTAGTGAGGTCAAACTCAACAGAGCCCTTTTTTGTGCGGCCGACAAGCGTCTTCTGTAAAGAAGCGGTCAGCTCTTTATAAAAATATATTTTAACGACACAAAAACCCGCTTTCATATCGTGACTGACATCTGGAAAGTGTCAAAATATACAGAGGAATAAAATGCTAAATATAAATGCGGGATATGGTGTGTAATATTTCAAAATGTGCACACTGTTTGGAGAAGCCCTCTTGCACATAAATCCCAAAGAAATGTTTGAGAATATCTTTGGGATCTTTCCAAAGATTTTATGTGATGCAGCTGCCCCAATGAAGGTGCCTGCAGCAAAGACTTTTAGGGTGAAAATGTTCACCTCTTGCTGGAATGCCATTTTAATTGGGCAGAGGGGACTTAACTCTGTGTCCTCATAAGCTCTGTGAAAAGGAAAATGTAGCCACTGTGCGAGAGAAATTGAGTGTAAATATGACGTTGGAGACCAGCGGCCTGTCTGCAGCTCCACAGTACAGCGATGATAAACAGAGGACCGACATGCTCATGTGGCTTGCCTCATTGGGATGGAAGAGTCAGCAATGGCAGCTATTGTCAGACCAAGAAGAGAGGAAAGCTTTGTCTTACCTGGTGGTCCAGAAACACCTCTTGGTCCTCTTTGTCCAGTACCTGGAGATCCTCTCTCTCCCTTCTCACCTAACAAACCTACACAAATAAGCGACAGGAGTGAAACCACTCAATGAGTTGGAAATCAAAGCTCACATCTGGAAAGGTATAAGTTGAACCATGTGGAGCCTAACACCATTCCTTATGTAATCCCGTCACAATTAGCTTGACCTTACACTCAACTTTTACAGCTCAAGTACCTCTTTCTCCTGGAGTTCCAGGTACACCGGGGCTTCCTGGAAAGCCGGGGCGTCCGGCTTGTCCAGGTTCTCCACGGGATCCCACATCGCCAGGTGGGCCAGCTGGACCAGCTGGTCCTGGACTGTTGCTACGATATCCTGAAGGAATCTGGTTGAGCATTCCGTCAATTCTGCTCATCTGACCTGAAAACAAATGAGAAAAAATTAGTTTGAGGGGATGATATGAAGGGGACCTACTGAATGTAATTTTTTCTGACTTATAAATGTGGTCACAATGTTGGTTACTCGTTTTAAACAATGCCAAAGCATCAAATCGTAAGTTCCATGCATTTTAGCGTGAGCTTGTACACAGTTGTGGATGCCTCTGTTTGTGGGGTTTTGCAGTCTGGCTACGTTGTGATGTCACTCCAAGGTGAACATACTTATTTGGACATTAAGTCAAGCTTTTATCCAGAAGGGGAGGAGCAACAGAGAGGAGCACAAAAAAGTTCAGATAAAATAATATTCTCATTGAATCTTTGCATGTACAAAATAACACAGACATGCAACATGCAGTGAAACAAATGCTACTAAAAAAAATTTTTTAATTATGCAGAGTGAATCATTCAGCAAGTGCACAATGTTGCGACCGGGTGAATCTATATAATGTTTATGAAGTTTATTTTCAACTGTGCCTGAATAAAAATAGTGGTGACGATTTCAAGATATACATTTAAACAGTACATTTCGAAAGATAAATAATGATGCTTTTAGAGAGGGAGGGGTGTGGTTTCATTTGTAATCTGGGAACGCCTCCACAATCGAACATCTTGCAAACAGACTCAAAAAGAGGTTTATAAAAGTGACTACATTTACGCTAAATTGACACCAAAACATATCCAATACATATTATCTAGACCACAAGGAAGTGTCTTAAAGGGGTCCTATTTTGCAAAACTAACTTTTCTTACCTGTTGGTACCTATTTGTGTGTATTTAGGATCCCTATAAGTCACAGAAATTTCAAATCAAACCATGGAGACATGGCGGAGATATATATGTATATATATTTATTTATTTTATTTTATTTTATTATTTATTTATTTTTTGAGAAGATTGGGAAGTATTCTGCCCTAGTTACGTCAGCGGATTTCTACATGTTTGGTAGAGGTTTACCCAAAGAGTTTGCCATTTTATTCAGTTGCAGTCCAAAGTTGTGGTCAATAACCTCCTTAATTTTCTCGACCCTCTTTTTGTGGGGCAGACTGGCTCGTACTTGCACATGCATGCTAAAATGATCTGCTGTTACCGATTCGAATAAAAAGAAGTGCATAATTCTAATCTACATCTGTCAGTAGACTCGATATGGAAGCGCTAAAAACTACAACATGGTTGACACAGTCGAAGGGTGCTTTGCCTGGAGGAAGACTTCGGCACATAAATAAGACCGCCCACAAAACGGCACATTTTGAGGAGACAGTCAGAAAGCGGCTTGAAGATGGTCTGTAAAACTAAATCTATACAACATTTTGGCAAAATAACCACCATTACATGTTATGTTGACCATAAAGAAGTGTTTTAAATGTATGAAAAAACTCATAATATCACCTCTTTAAATGTAGATTACAATCATCAAGTCAATAATATTAGGATTAAGAGATGTTTTACTTACTGTTCACAAGCTGTTCGCAAACTTGTCTTGCAATAGAACGCATCATATTTTGGGATGCAAAGTCTCCCTGAAATCATAAAGGCTCATTCAACGATTTGATATGTAATGGGGATAAAGGAGGATATAGCATCAGCATCTATACATACCCTCTCTCCCTTTTCTCCTTTAGGGCCAAGAGGTCCCTGTTAATAGGAGAACAATAATTGACTTTCTCTGTGTGTGGATGAACTAACATGTCTGTAAGAGGAATACATACTGGGTGTCCTGTATCCCCGATTTTTCCTGGTTTTCCAGTAACTCCCGGTACACCTGGAGTGCCTGGACTTCCCTGAAGACAAATAAGCAACAAATAAATAAAGTTTGTTCGTGGCACATAGCAGTATTAGTTTGTGTTCTTAACTATTGCATGACAAGCTTATTTAAGTCGGAACTACACTATAACATTAGCGTTGAGGGGCCACACTGTGCCAAGGACCCTAAAGCGGAGATGGAAATAAACATCCTCTGCTAATGGCACTAATGATGGCACATAATGAATGTGGATTATATGATGGCATAATGCCCGTTTGCAGAAGGACTTGAATTAAATAGATCCAGATGTCCCTAAACCACAGCAAAAAGAAATAGGAAGATGCATGCGGCAACATTGTAGCAGCTGAGGTTGCACATTAGGATAAAAAGCACATTACCATTGGCCCTGGTGGGCCCCGAGGCCCAGATGATCCATCCTTTCCTGGTGGGCCCTGTGTAGAAACAACACGCAATCATACATGTCAAACACACTGGGGACCCTGTCCGTGCAATGAATTGACAGGAAGTCTGTCTTGTTCAATTACTTTTTGTTAAAATTGATGGCTGACACGAGTGAAAAAATGCAGTGCATGCTCAAAATCTTTACAACAGCACTCGGCTTTAGTAAATGGGTGATAAATATAACTTATTGTGAGTGAGTGTTGGATCCAACAGGCCTAGGAGGTGGACCTTACCCGTGGCCCGCTCGGTCCGACGGCACCCATAGAGCCACGTGGTCCAGGTTGACCCTGGGAGAAACAGCAGACACAGTCAAACAAGGTGCAATGATCAGGAACAACCCACTCATGCAGTTACTTAAACCTCACTTATCAGGCCAAAGATAATATACAATTCACACTCGCAGCAGTGGACAGATGATATTCATAAGAAAATGGACATTTATGATGTTAGAAGAAAACCACTAAGTATGTCAATGGCTTGGCTCTTTATTTGCTTTATTCACTACAATAATCCTTCGTGTATCACTGTGAATTGTTTCGAGCCTCACCGTGGTAAACAAATTTCCACTAAATAGGAATTATTATCTATAAATTGAGTATTTTATGAAGTACAAAACGTTTTTAACAATAATAGGGGCCCTCTATGCATGAAATACCACCCACATAATCACCTTTAAGCTCATTTAATCCAATATAGTAATGCTGCTGAGGCTGAGCCTATCCGTGGCCACGATACTGAACCGCACACTCTGATTGGTTTAGTCTCACCTAGTAGCTAATACTGTTATTTTTAGTTCATTTAGCCATTTTATGTTTAAAAAATGCTTAATTTAAGTCAAAAATACATACAATATTTTGACCACCAAAAAGTTTGCAATAGAGGAATGGTTGCAAACAGATTTGTATTGTTTTCCGTGGCGCACAGTGTTAGTGATTCGACATACAGGGTTCGGATCCTCGTCGGGGTTGTGCCAGGAACATTTGTAACTTATGTTTTCATTGTGTTGAATTGTGTACACATTTTGTAATAGGGGAAGGGAGGGGCTCCAAATAAAACTCTGCTTAGTGCCCTGTTTGTCTAAATCTAAGTCTAAGTCTAATTTAGCCGGGGACGGCCCTGGATATATTAGATGAAGAATAAAAATCAGCCCACTTACATGCCCAAGAAAGATCATGAATGTTTTTGTAATCGATCGTGTTTGTTACAAGACACACACATACGCACACACAAACTTACTGCTGCTCAAAATGAAACCAACACTTGTTGTTCATTAATATGGTGATATATCAGATGTACATGCTTACTCTGGATGGTGTTTTCAAAAGTCTCAGTTTTTAAGGATAAAAGTAACCAATTTCGTGTGGAATCCTCTAAAGTATGGATAATTGGATTGGTAAAGCACAACTGTTGTCATAGACATTCTGAATTATCTTTTTATCATCTTCGGTCATGTTTAGGCCGGGAATGAAAATGTTCCATTCCCTATTTTCTCTTTTGGTAACTTGAGTCTACACTTAATAATTTAACTGCACCGCTGGTCTACCGTTTGTCAATCATCACGCCGTTTTGAGTGAATGGGTGCCCCCTGAGGATGGAGGATAATCCTTTTACTCCCAAGTGTGGTTTCTATCTTTGCCGCGTCAACTCAATCCGGACTGCAGGAGCAGCAAGTCTCTCAATGGATTTGCTCTTGTTTCCCGTCTATAAACCACAAGAAAAAAGGGGGGGAAACTTACTTGCAGACCAACTATGCCCTGGTCTCCACGATCTCCCTTTGGTCCGGGCCGACCCTGGCAGTGGAGAAGAAAATTACTTCTTTTGACTTTTGTGATAAATCCCGAACACTGATGGTTTTAGGGGGAAATATTTCCCCGCCATGCAAGATATTCTACACACGCTACACAGCTGTCTGATAGTGATGATTGTATAACATTATGGTGTACGTGAACTTACAGGTTCTCCAGGTAGAGACAATCCATTAGGACCTTGAGGACCTGGTGGTCCCAATGGGCCGACAGTTCCTGGCTCGCCACGTGGACCCGCCGGACCCTGCCAGTAGAAACAACACAGATGCCAAAGAGGCCAAAGATGACACCCTTAATCAGACGTTTGACGAGTGACTTTAGCAGTTTGTGGCTTGAGAGTCTTTAAGATACTTTACAAATTAGTACCGGTGGAAAGAGAATACACAACACAAGTGTTTGGTAACTCAATTCAGATGTTGCTCCTTCTGTTGGTGTGAGCGAAAATACTGTTGCATACTGGTAACCAATGAGTCGGCATTCCTAATCTGGGGATTTATTTTTTATCGGTTACATTCTACCGCCAGTCAAACGAAAAACAGTTCGGGATAGAATGAAAAACACTACAAGATGTAAAAGTCAAGCAAGGTTTCACTTACACTTCTGCCCATCTCGCCTCGATCTCCTCGTGATCCCTTAGAACCTGGGCCGCCCTAAAAAGGCGAGTAGCCAAAAAACACAGTGTGAGTGCAACAACAGGGCCAAATTCCAAGAGTCCTAAAATCCACATTCGTACAAGTGATCCTCGCACAAGATGAGTGGAGTTACGAGCTCACATTATCCAGACTTATGTCGTTTTTTCAGCAGGCATTTCTCTTTTGACACTACCCCCTAAGCCCACATTTCATTGCATGTCAATGGCCTCATCCTCAACTGCGCTTCTTAAAGGAAAACAAAATATCTCCTGAGGCGAGGGACATCCTTAAACTTCTGAAAATCAAACTGTATCGCAGGCAAAACTGCTGTGCAGCATTTATTAAGATGTATATGGAATTATCATCATCCTCATAAAATGTTTGCCATATGTGAAAAGCATTATATCAGCTGTATCGGAGATGAAGACATGTTAGAGGGAAGTGGGATGTGTAGTGTCTTTACCAAAGGACCAGGTGGCCCCGGGGGGCCAATGCTATCCTGTGTGCATGTGCAGGAATGGGGGAGGGACGGGCACTTTGCCTCATCGCGCTGCAAAAGAAAGAAAAAGGATTAGGAGGGAATAAATGTTACATGTGCAATAAGAGAAGTACATAGGGTACAAATATACAATTGTGCCTTCAAAATTGTTAAATGAAAAATCTACATTTCTGAAAAATTATGGATTTGAGGACATTTGTTATTTACTAACTGGATCGAAGTAAATGTGCTTTACTGCCAGTCCTAATAAAACTGAGCAAGCGCTCGTCTTGAAGATTAATGGCCAAAGTTTTTATTGTTTACTTCAACAGAAATATACCAAAATCGAAAGTCGCCAAAACTTCAAAGTCTAAACCGCTGAAATGTCAGCATATTATGTAAGATAAAATGGTTTATTCTTTTTATTTGGTCTTTTTTGTATCACTTTTTCCAAAATAAAGGCCAACCTTAAAGCTGCTGTATGTCACCGGCTCTAAATGACTCTGCCAACTGCTAGCTTATGTTACCAATACTGTTTTAATAATAAATGTATATATATATATATATATATATATATATATATATATATATATATATATATATATATATATATATATATATATATATATATATATATATATATATGTATATATATATATATATATATATATATATATATATATATATATATATTTATATATATATATATACAAATATATATACATATACATTTGTAAATGTATATACAGTGTGTATATATATATATATATATATATATATATATATATATATATATATATATATATATATATATATATATATATACTTATTAGTCCTTTTCTGGCTCGTATAAAAGCACTTGACTTACAGTACAGCAGCTTTAAATATTGAGTGTTAGAAGAATAGGGAATATATACTGAACGTCAAGTAAGGCTGTTACGAAAAGCATACACAGTGATTTGCTTCTTTTTACACTTAAAATGTATGCAATTTAGTTCTATGTGTCAATTAAGAATGTGAAAATGTTACTTAAAACATTGTTAAGGAATGTTTAATGATGAAGACTTTTTAACGCTGGAACAGAATATATTAGTTTCCATTATTTCCTTTGGGACAATTTGTTTTGAAATCTGAACAAATCAGACGTTGACCTTAAAAGTTTCACTGTAGTAGTCATTTTTAAAGTAGTTTTTCCTCTAGACTAATATGGACATTTTTGTCATTAATACAGAAGCAGTCAGTCTAGTATTTTTCTTTAAATAATTAATGCATATTCCCACATAAAACTACTAAATGGCGTCCGTGTTTATTGTTTTTTTTCATGTGGAAATGAATACTTACTGTGGAAGGCAGGTCACAGCATTTGTCTCTTGTGATCCAGCTCAAACTGCAGATGATATCAAACATCTGGATCTGGAACTAAACAGAGGAAGACAAAAAACATTGAAGGATGTCAAAAAAAATGGTTTCCATACATGATGACAATGCACAGAGTTAAAAACAGACTTTTTTGGGGGGGGGGGTTTGTGCTTTTTGCAGGAGCACACATGGAAATTCTGTCAAAGGATTGATTTTTAACAGTTCATGTTGTAAAATGGTAGTGGGATTCTTTTGTTCATGTCTTTTGAGGGTTTTATTCACTTACTGTTGCAGTCTGCCTGTTTCCAGTAGAACCGGCCATCTTGCCAAGCACTTCGTAGCCCTCCAGAGTGATGTTTCTGGCCTGCTTGACAGGCTTCTCTGCCACTTCTTGGCAGTCCAGGTTGAGCTTAACTTTGTCTGGAGAGACGGTGATGTGGAGCTACAGCAGGAAGGTGATGAACAAAGGGCACTGTTATACAAAACAATCTCACCTTCCCAAAACCTTCGCAGCTGCCAAGCTTGCAGCTACGCAATTATTCGGTAATACTCTAGGCTTTTGAAAATATGGGCTTTGGCCTTCATTTCTATTTGGATGGGGTTTGATTGACCTTTCAAAGTGAAGGAAATGAAGAAAGTGCGTCCTTACGGAAGGGAAGAACCTCACTGAACCTTTCTTAACCATTTTGTCTGAAGTATTTAAAGACACTGGGACTATTCTTCTATAATTGCTTCTTTCAGGAAACTGTTTTGGCGTTCTAAAGCTGCGTTGATTATCCACTTCAATATCACCATCCAGTGGTTAAGAATTCGGTACACAACTTCTGTTTGATGCCACTGCTGATGAATGGGCCATAACACAAAGAAATATACACCAGTTGACAGCAGCCTGCAGTGCTGAAGTTGTGGACAGAGGCTGTATAACAACACAGAATGACTTGAGTGTCACATTGTGCCCAGAGAACCCTGTTTGACATCCTGAAAGTATATAACTTGTGGCGTACCAAGCTTTTTCTTTCACCAGTTCACATTTTCCTCTCCTTAACTGTTAGACAGGCGTTCTTTATGTTACAACCAGCAACATAACTACCACAGATTTGGACAAGGTTCTTAGAAACAAACCACTTTCAGTTTTTTCCTTGGTACCTGAGCCTTAGTAAATATGCACGGCTACAACACGTCATTTGTATTGTTTTGGAGGATATGACCTAAGGTTAAAAAGTCGACAAAATCAGGAATTACGTGTTGGCGAGGTGCAGCAAAAAATAATTTTAAATAATTAATTTGAGGTTAGTTTTGTTTTGTAATTTTCGTTTATGTTTTTTTATCTAAATTGTACAGCTATTTTAAATATTATTTATTTTGATACAAAAACCTTGCACATCTTTATTGTATAATATGTCGCAATGGCGGCTGCTGGTCTTTCAAGTAGGGCAAGCTCATTTTCAGCTAGTGTTCAAACACAAGTACAGTCTCCAATAACAGATAAAAGATACAAAGATGCTAGATTTTACAAAGAAGATGTCAATTGGAGGATTGTAAAATTCTCCATATCAACTCAAAACAACGGAATTAAACATGAAAAATGCTCTGGCAGTGGTTTATATTTGAAGATTGCAGATTCGCTCATTTCTCTGTCAATCAAAAAGGGATTCCGCTTTAGACAGATCATCCAACCATCATGCGGAAGCCCAGCGTCATAGTCAGCCAAGGCCTGGCCCACTTTGAGTGGGACAAAGTCGAGCATTTATCAAATGACTGTCTAGTTTGGCCGAAGTGAAACAACCCACTCTTTGCTCCCCCATTAAAGTTAATGGACGCGCAGCTTCAACACTTTAAAGGCCTACTGAAACCAACTACTACCAACAACGCAGTCTGATAGTTTATATATCAATGATGAAATCTTAACATTGCAACACATGCCAATACGGCCGGGTTAGATTAGTAAAGTGCAATTTAAAATTTCCCGCAAAATATCCTGCTGAAAACGTCTCGGTATGATGACATTTGCGCGTGACGTCACGGATTGTAGCGGACATTTTGGGACAGCATTGTGGCCAGCTATTAAGTTGTCTGTTTTCATCACAAAATTCCACAGTATTCTGGACATCTGTGTTGGTGAATCTTTTGCAATTTGTTTAATGAACAATGGAGATAGCAAAGAAGAAAGCTGTAGGTGGGAAGCGGTGTATTAGCGGCCGGCTGCAGCAACACAAACACGTAGCGGCTACGTCGTAGCCGGTATTTCATTGTTTACATTCCCGAACAATGACAGTCAAGTTTTACCATTGGCCTGTGGGGAACTGGGACAACAGAGACTCTTACCAGGAGGACTTTGAGTTGGATACGCGGTACCGTGAGTACGCAGCTGCGGCTTCCAAACATTTGATCGCTTGCCCGTACGTGCGTGCCGCTATGTGCATGTCACGTACGTAACTTTGGGGAAATATATGTGCTGTATGAACTTTGGGGAGGTGAACGGTACTTTGGGCTGTGGGATTGAGTGTGTTGTGTGGGTGTTTGATTTGTATTGGCGGGTTATATGCGGGATTAATTTGTGGCATATTAAATATAAGCCTGGTTGTGTTGTGGCTAATAGAGTATATATATGTCTTGTGTTTATTTACTGTTTTAGTCATTCCCAGCTGAATATCAGGTC
This sequence comes from Entelurus aequoreus, assembly GCF_033978785.1. NCBI lineage: Eukaryota > Metazoa > Chordata > Actinopteri > Syngnathiformes > Syngnathidae > Entelurus > Entelurus aequoreus. The sequence goes on along the minus strand of NC_084733.1, from coordinate 44,341,951 downwards.
CCACCCGCCTCTCACAGCATCTTCCCTATCTGAATCGCTTCCACTGCCCTGTAGTCCTTCACTCTCACTTTCCTCATCCACACATCTTTCATCCTCGCTCAAATTAATGGGGAAATCGTCGCTTTCTCGGTCCGAATCGCTCTCGCTGCTTGTGGCCATGATTGTAAACAATGTGCAGATGTGAGGAGCTCCACAACCTGTGACGTCACGCTACTTCCGGTACAGGCAAGGCTTTTTTATCAACAACCAAAAGTTGCAAACTTTATCGTCGATGTTCTCTACTAAATCCTTTCAGCAAAAATATGGCAATATCGCGAAATGATCAAGTATGACACATAGAATGGATCTGCTATCCCTGTTTAAATAAGAAAATCTCATTTCAGTAGGCCTTTAATGCACAGTGAAGCTACCCCAATGAATGAGAAGAAAGACGCATCAGCTGTCACGATAGTAGTTGGTTCTGAACAAACATTTAACTCATTCTAGTGCATTATTAGTCAATGAAATGTAAACACAAAAGTACATATTTGACATTTTAAGAAAGTAATTTTTCTAGTGACGGTTCCTCCTCTAGTGGATGGCACTCGGTGCGCAATAAATGAATAAAGATATGAGTGCAAGTGTTGAATAAATATGTAATTATGATGAAACACAATTACTGTTTTCAATTTCTGGACAGCAGAAAAGATAATTGATGTTGACCCTATACCGGTGCAGTGTCAGGAAACGGGCAGGTGGCATCACTGCAAACCCCTCACACCCTGCTCACAAACTATTCAAACTCCTCCCCTCCGGCAGGCGTTACAAATCACTGTACACCGACACTACCAATCATAAGAACAGTTTCATCCGCCAGGCTATCACTCTGATGAACGCTAGACAGTCACAGAGTATGAGACCTGTTGCTGCGAAATAACCCTGGAACTAGTCTATCACTGTGAATGTACTACCTCATGTTCACTTCATCATCCTTTTGCTCTATTCACCACTGTATTACCATCTTAGTAGCCTTGCACATATATTTAAGTACTTATTTATATTTGAGTTATTTGTATATTTATTGTTTACATTGTACAAAGAGAGCACCCTCTACAGAGTCAAATTCATTTTGTGTTAAACAAATCTGGCCAATAAAGCTGATTTTGATACTGAAACAAACTTTGGCTACTATGAACAATCCACTTCACATCTGCTTAAATGCCAGACCGAGGCCATCTTCTACTAATCAGATTAGGTTTTATTGTACTTGGCTTGCATCAGTTCCAATCATTTAGAACAATAAGGCTTTAATTAATGCATGAGCTGACGAGCAAGTAATATTTTCAAAAGAAAAAGAAATTCCAATTCAAAGTTCGAGTGTATATAATCAGTATAAAATCACAATTAGATTGACGTTTCAAAGAAAACTAAACAAACCGAGAAGGCCTCGTTTGGGGTAATGATCTCTGTTGGGAGTTTCTCATGTCTCATCTCTCCACATGTGACAACACTAGAAAGTTACTGTATTTATAGAGTGGTTTCTTGAGTCATTAGGTTTACTTGCACAAGCCAAATAATGAAAGGGTTGAAAAGAGACGACGGCATGGAATATGGTTAAAACATGTTCACTGAACAGCTTCTATCTAGCCTCTATCCCTTGTATCACACGATATCCTCCTGAACCAGCGTCCACTGCAGGATACTCAGTCGTTACACAAATCGTGCTACTCCATTCTCCTCAGGGATGACTTGATACGGGAAGGTAGTGTGCTCTACAGTTAGGCCGATATTTCCTACCAATGACAGTCCAACTAAAATAGTATTCTCATATTAAAAGAACCATCCTCTTAATGGACTCATACCCCTCAAGTGTGGGAGTCAGGGAGTTCCCAAGAGCTATAGCAAGGCTATCATCTGCAAAAGTCATCTTTGAGAGCTTTCCCACATGCTCGACTAGCGGTAGACCACGACCTCTCAAGCCTGGCTTGCTCTTTATTTACAAGTTGGAAGGGGAAAGCCAAATGCAAGCAATTCTGTGACCCAGTGCTGTGGATTTTAAACCACATTAAAGGCAAGTGATCCTTGACAAAAAAAATCTTAAAAAGTCACAATGGAGTGATTGTTAGGAAATAAATGGAACTTTGTGCTACTTAACAAAATAAAATACATACAATATTTTCCTTCCTCCTCAGGGTGACTGTTAGCAGTCACAGTTAAGGTTCAAAACTCATTTTTAACACTAAAGGAGCTCTGTTTTTGCAGAATGAGTGGCACTGCCTGCATACTCTTAACATTTCTTTATGTTGGTAAAAAACCGTGATGAAAAGTAATCCTGGATTGCTGGATTTCAACAATGTTTGTTTTCTTAGTCAAATAAGAACATTATTATTATGATTAATAATGTTTACGCTGCCCATTACTGGAGAATGTATTATTATTCCAAGTTGATGTTAGTAACCTTTGATTTACATGTTTGGTTCAGAATTAGCTTCAGTAGACCGAGGATCACTTTACAGTTGCATTACCCAAAAATACATTTGTGGTTGCCTCTTAGTCCCAATGTTGAGTTTGTCAGCCCACTTCAAATAATAATGTCTGGTACTGAGTGTAATGTTTTATAATTGGAGCTTTTAATTGCTTCCTTCATGAACTGAAATAGCAGCAACACAGCCCAAATGTTGGACCTTTACAAGAGACAGTTTGGACTTGAGTATGGGGAAACTAATTGGCCGCACCAGTTGATAAGATGTAATTTTTCTTTTAATACTTATGACTAGATTTCATATTTAAAAAATACATTAACAAAAATAGATTACATATTTTTTGGAGAGTTTACTCTTATCTTTGGATTTCAGGTTTTAATACACATTCACATGACTTGCACACTATGAGGTCAGAAACCACTAAAAACACTTCAACACGGTCCACAAAAGCAGTGGTCCTTAGTCAACAGACCAGTAAATAAGCAGCTAGATAGACCGCCACACCACAAACTAGCCACCCAGTGTACGCTGGGACAACAGTCGCCAACATGGCCAGCCACTGAGGGCGCACACATGCAAATTATGCTGTCCAACTAGAGCAGCGGTGATGTCATTGAATCATCCGCCTACATTTTCCAGGGCCTAATTCATTCATGAAATCCCCCCGAATTAGTTATGTGGTAACAAAATAATGACCATGAGAATACGATTTTTAGAACATTGAGACACTGTTCATATTCATTTCCAGATAAAAAGAAACAGCTCAGCAACAAAAAGTTCAACAAAGGATGGTCCAAAACACTAATTTCAGTAATAGGGCCACGACACTACTTAGTTATTATTGTCCCTTTGCTAGTAGAAGCTACTTTTCACATGTTTTAAAAATACTATCTTTATCCTTGATGATGGTTGCAGTGTTTGAGCAGCTTGGACACGGCATGTAGCCAATTTAGATTCTTCACTTCTCCACTGACTGTTTTAAGGTGTCTAATTTCACTTTCCTTTTCTTCGACGCACCGCCCACAGAAGACTGCTTCACACTTCGGGAGTCATATTAGAGGTTAAACGACGCGACTATGTATTACTCCACCTAGTTAGTACCGTGCCTACTTATTATTCCGCAACGCGCGCTTAACTCGTTTTTATTACCTTTTTGTACAGTATTAATATTTTATAGCGGTATGTTCTTAACCACGAAACGTCGTAACAGGGAACGCCGTCAAACGAGAACTTGCCGTACCTCACTTTCTGACCGCTCATTTTGTATTTTCGGTGTTATCCTGTATTGTTCATATATATAAACCCTTCTACAATAGATTCAGATGACAAAGTGCAAAGACAGGAACTTATCATTAAATGCGGATGTGTCCAAACTTTTTCACCACTAAGGGCCGCATACTGAAGAGTCAAAGCATGCAGGGCCATTTTGATATTTTATTTTGCTAAAAACAGTCATTATATATATTTAAAGACAAAAAACTATCTAATCTTTGTTACAAGTGACAAAACATATTAGTAGTATCAAACGTTTGGTTTCTCCTCATTACATTACGACCTTTTTCTTTTTTTTCTTACATTTTTACTGCTTTTTTTTTCTTTTTTTGGTTTTTATTTTGACAGTATGCTGCGGGCCAACAAAACTCAAGCCGCGAGCCCCACTTTGATTTTCTTCTGTAAAATTGTTACTTAACACATTACCTAGAGAATATCGATATGTTTTATGATTTATATATGTTCTTTTATTGTCTATCCAACGGGGAAATTTAAATGAAGACAGTGTGCAGGAACAAATGAACTTCCAAGCATCTGCTATATAGAGACTATTTACCTGCAACACCAACATCGGAAAGACTTTATTCAGGCTCATTTTGATAATCTTAGGAAAAGGGACCGAGACCTTGATGTCTTTGGAAAGAAATGCGAAAACATTTAGGCTTGAAACAACTTGCGATGTGGGACAAGCCATAAGTAAGAAAATATACTATCCTTCATGGTTTTGCTCCTTACACCCTGCTGTGTAAAAACATGTATGTTTTACAGTTGCTGGTAGTTTTATTTGGATTTGACACAATCTGATTGCTGTCCTCCCAGGAGATGATATACAAGCATGTGGGCCTAATGTAGTGGCAACAGCTCTGAAGACAAAGATTTCACAAAAAGAAAATGATGTCCCTGCAGGCGGTTAGCTCAAGTGATGAGATGTTTTGACAAGTTGTCAGAAGGACAACCTTGTCTTGACGACTCTTTTAATAAGGAATGCTTAATTTCTAGCTCATAGAAGTTTACTTCATCTGGGCAGCTGCAATCATTTGAACTTGAAGGAGTAACGAATAAAGCTGTGTTTATATAGTTCCTGAATGCATCATGACCGGTTCACGTTCAATCCAAATAAAATAGAAGACAAAAGCAACCCAGCCTCCTGTGTGCAGAGCTGATTAGTTTGGAAATCAATCACTCGCCAACGTCTCCCGTCTTCATGTGGTTATTGGACCACTGAGGTTGAAGAACTTCTTTTTAATTGTATTTATAAACTCCATAGGTCATTAATCACATACTTAATTGAATGCTAAAATAGAACCTGGACGTGAGACCTCAGCTGCAAGATGGATTGCATTGACACTTCTTTGAAAAAAAGAATGAGCTGTTGTTCTGTTATATTTCAAATTGTTCAAAGCCGGTTGAAACCCTAAGCACAGGCATTTTCTTCATGACCACAATTAGAAGTCTTCAAGGATGATGCGTTGTGTTTACCTTGTGGAAGCTGCCATGGAAAATGCGCTTCACTTGCTCTTCATTAAACGAAGCTTTTTGGATCTCTCCTCGGGTGTTCTTGTTGTAGAATGTGATTGTTTTGCTTGAAGCTGGAAAGAGATGGGGCTTTGATGAAGGCTACGACGGAGCGGCACGCAAAGCAGACAGTACTATAGAGAACACATGGCGGTAGGCGGATGGGGGGCATAACGGGAGGATGACTGGGGACTCAGTCTGTGCTCCTAATCATCTGCATGCATTTACCACATGTGCAATTGCACAGTGGTAAAAGATACTTGTTTTAAAAATACATTTCAATGAAAGAAGGAAGCCAGCTGACTCAAAATAATTCCAAGCAGTCGAGACAGTTTCGTGAATATCATGTGACTGTTCTTTTGTTCGTCAGTAATTTGCTACAGCATGTTGGTGCTGCTGCTGGACACCAAATGACAAGAAGAGCCTTACGATTGATGGTGAGTCCGACCTCCGGGTTGTTGTTTTTGTCAGCAATCTGCCAGACATCAAAAGGTTCCGAAGGTGTGTCGGCTAGGAGTCGGAAGAGGAGGACGATGGTGTAGGAAGGGGGAAGACCTTCTGGGTGGATCTCCCTGTTAGTGTTCAAGACATATTGTTAGTAATCAGCACTTAAATACTCAAAACAACCCCAAGCATCTAGTCTGTGAAAAGCAAAATTATTACCAGTTTCCCGCAAACATTGCTTACATATATAGAGTATTTCCTCCCCCCTCTCTCATGTGTGTGTACAATAGTGCGTTATTTGATAACGCTACACCTTGGCTTTTCAACTGGCAGCCCAAGAGCCAAATCTGGTCCACGGATGAAACCAGACCGGGCGGTTTGAAACAGTGAATAATATATGAATACCGGTATAAATATATGTACCATATTTTCTGGACTATTAGCCGCTACTTTTTTTCCAAGTTTTGAACCCTGCGGCTTTTACAAAGGTAATCTATGGATTTTTCTTCGCTAACGGCTAAAGCATGGAATGGATTAAACAAAGAAATCAAACAATGTATTAAAATGATCCTCATTAAGAAAACTCAAAGTGTGTACAAAGTACAAAGAAGAAGAATCCTGATAAACATCTAGAACGTTATTAAATTAAAAGGAGAAAATCTTATAAGGATAAATTAAGACATGACTTTTCTGTTTTTCGATGTTTTGTTTGATCAGCCGTTTTACTGCCGTATTACAGGCACCGTTTTGACACAATTAAAGTATGTAAATAAACATTTAAATAAACATTTATATGTAAATATCTAATTTCACAGGTACATATCTGCCGCTTAAAGTCCAGTGCGGCTAATTAATTAAATTTAGTGGGTGCGGCTTATATTTTGGTGCGGCTTGTGGTCTGGAAAATAGGATATATAAGGATTCACCCGATGCATTGGGTATATTTAAAGAAAATCTGTAAATTACCTTTTTTACAGCACATCACTGTAACAGGAAAAACAGTACCACTGTTTTTTCTACAGTAAAAGCTGTGATTATTGTTTTTACCGTGTATTACTGTAAATGGAAAAATGGTTGTATTGTACAGTAAAATTCCAGTGACTGGCCTTCCATTTTGCTACCGTTAAATCTATCATAATTTTTACTGTGTACAGTTTGATGGATATCTAAAAAAGTCAAGCAGATATTTAAGTATCTATTTTTATTTGAACAAAAACAATGTTTTTGTAATGAGCATGTTTTTTTGCGGTATTTGGTAATATTAAAGTTTAAATGATATGCAATTGCATGGAGTACATGTATTTTTTTCTGTCCAAATGGAAAGAGCAAATACATTTAGTAAAAAAAAATACTTTAATGACGCTTATTATTGCCAGGCTTTCACGGGCTACATAAAATTATGTGGTAGGCCAGATATGGCCTGCGGCTTTTGAGTTAGACACCTGTATCTTGAAGGGTAGCGTCCACTGCAGTGAACACTTTTATTTTGCAAAACAGGGCTTTTTTTCTGAAATGTGTATATCTGGCAAAAATAAATAGATCAAAATAAATATCCACTGCAGAGAACGCTGGTTGTCAAATTAAGAATAATAATGAAAGGAGAAGTCTTTGTCCCCTGGTACTTAGCTTTCTGTGGCCTCTAAAACAATTTATTTGAATAGCTTTGCTCTACACTCATAAATACTATATTTGAGAAGTTCCGTAGTTGTTTGACACTACCTTAAGGGAATGCATAAAAAGACAAAAGCTTTAACCCAGGTAAGACTTGTTTGAATAAGACATTGCAGGAAGATGTGCTCCTCTAAGAAATGTCTCTTACGCCTCATATTCTACAACAATTAAGTAGTTTTGCAAAAGACTCAGTAGGGCTAATCTGCTTGACTACAGGGGAAATATATCATCATTATGAATAATGACTGTGGACTGGACAACATTTGAGCACAGAGGAGAAAAAGCCATTCAGAGATCAAACAACAATTGCTCTTACTTGGTGGGCTGATTTAGGAAGGCATTCTTATGCAGCCTGTATGCAATGTAGCTGTTGAATGAGCCTGGCTCCATTGACACACCATTGATGCCAGCGAATGTCTTGTCTGTGATGTTGAAAGCCTCCAGCATCCGGAATCCTGAAAATGTGTAAACAACATAAACATGTGAAGTAGTGAAAACTATCTCATCATAGAAGCTTTCTAGTAATGCGCTGTGTCAATGTATGCCTGTGTGATTCTTACCGGGTGTGGTGTATCCATTGATGTAGATCAGAGGACAAGCTAAACCAAACATAAAAGTTGGAAAAGCACATTAAGACTGAAAAAATGCAATTCATTCCTGTTTACATGTATTTCCTCTGGCAATGGATCAATAGAAATGTGTCTCAATGGGAAAGCTTCCTGCAAACTCTCCAGTCAACTATCTTTGACATTACAAAGTTCATGTTTACCAATTAAAAGTATAAAATCAAGGAAAACAAGAACATCTTACTGGAAGTTGCTGTTTCACAGATAAATGTGATCAGGTTGTCCTCGATCTTAGAGAAGGCGTCATAGTCATCAACCACAAACACGTGCCTTTCACTTGGCTTGCTTCCAATGTTTCTCAACTCTGCCATGTCCACGTCAGCTACACCAATCACAAATACACTATAGCCTGCAGTCGGAAAACAACACAAAACAAGACAATGGTTTAAACTTAAACAAAAAAATTAAATCCACGGAGGTTACAAGTTTAACTAAAAGAGGCAAAAATTTTACCAAAAGTGGAAAAAAATATGTTTGTTTGTCTGTTTGTGTATTGACAGTTGAGGAAGAGGACATACGATCTGACAGACTGTGACATTTTGATCAGGATGGGGCAGTTCCATTACATCCAGATATCAATTTGTCAAAGGTAAACAAGTCTGAACACAGCAAAAAAATTTTAGGAAAAAGGACATTTGAACAAATGCACACAATATATACAGTACATCATATCGTTATTGTTCTTTGAAAACTGTTTTCATGTTGTTTGCATCAGCATCTCTCTATACCAAGCCAGTATGTTCCTCTGTGTGTTTGTGGAGCATGATAAAACAACATTCTTAAACAAAGCAAAGCATTTACTTTCAAGATTGAAAATTAGTGTACTTGTTTTATTGCAATTCATTTTTGATTGAAATTTTTTTCACTGAAAATAGACTTTTATTATCAGTCAGCTGCTCAAAATATTATGTTTTTTATCCAATATTAGTTGGTCACTATGCTGTCACTCTTCCAATATAAAAAGAATGGGTAAAGTTTGGTCTAAGCATAAAGATATGTTTTGAAGGAAAATTCTGGAAGGGAATGAAGATACTTCTTAGAAATCGGGTTGTTTTTCACATGCATTTAAGAGGACATGCAGAAAATCATGGAAAATCGAATCATGTGAAAACGTCAAATCATCAAAGTGGAGACAGCAATGATTTGTACAAATATTGTTATTTTCCACATATACCTGACTGCTGCAACTGAAGGGCGTTTTTCTTGACTTCATCCTGGGAGCGCCCATCTGTGACCACCACAAGCACCTTGGGGACATTCCTCCTCATTCCACTGTCGGAAGTGAACACCTTCTGGTATACGTGCTTCAGAGCAACGCCTGGAGGAATGAGCAGGGAGACAGGGGAATTCTCACACTTGATAATTCCATCTTGCAGATGCACACTTCCAAAATGAATACCTGTCTTAGTGTTTCCTCCTCGGTAACGGACATTTCGCAAAGCTGATACAACGACGCCTTTATCCTGGTAGGTGTTGAGTTTGAACTCTGTCTGAGCGTCATCGCTGTACTGCACAAGCGCAACCTGTTCAAATGAGACAATAAACACATTAAAATACAAACTGGTCATTAAAATTAAATTGGAAAGTAACCAAGCATCTGAAAGTTCCTTCTGACCTGCGTGCCTCTGGGGCTAATGACATCGAATGCGGTAGTCACGCTTTTGACAAACTGGATGACTTTGTTGAAGCTCTCGTCTCCGATACTCCAGGAGCCATCAATGAGGAAGACCACATCTGCCTTGGCGCCTTTGCAGACTACGGCCAAGCACATCAATGGTTCAATCGCAGCCAGGCCAATTTTATCAGTTATTATTAGATTATGTGTGGAATCTCTCCCTACCATCAATTGCTGGTGGGACTGTTACTGGAGAAGGAGGCGTGGGGGGCTCAGTTGGCACTTCGGTGGGTTTGACCACTAAAAACAAAACCAACATTGACATACATAGTAATGAAAATAGTTTGGTCAGGTTTGGTATATACGTTACAGTCTAGCATAATGAATGCAATCCTACGTGTTCTCTCCTTGATACTGACTCCAGGCCCCTCCATGCTGGGGGTCTGGGTGTACACAGTGGCAGTGTACAGGGTGTCAGGGGTCAAGCCGTAAAAGCAGTGAGTGGTCTCCTGACTTTTGACGGTGATCTCCTGAGCTCCGCTCCTGGAGGCTAGAGGGCACAAAGATTATAGCTAAAAAAACTAATCAGAGAATATTTACCTGAGCTACACTAGGATACTTACGATCAACAGGTTGGACTTTGAGTCTGTAGGAGGTGGCTGCTCTGTGTGGTGCCCAGCGGATGCAGTAACTGTCGTAGCCGACGTTGTATGTGGTCAAGTCTGTCACATTCAGGTACACTAAAAAAAACAAAAAAAACACTCTTTAACATGTTTTTCTTTGACAAGAACTAACATTTTGCTACAACTGACAATTTGGTAACAGTTTATTAACTTACATGTGGTGCCTTGGCCAATTAGAGGTCCGCTTAAGCCTGTGCTATACTGTGCCAGGACCTTCAGGTCGTAAGTGGTCCCAGGTTTCAGGTTATTCAATTGGTGGGAAGTGACATCTCCGACAAACACCTCTGCGGACTCGTCAGAGCCTGAGAGGAAACAGGGAATGTTTTGAAAAGTGTCTGCTACCCTAATCTTAATTATGACATAATTATACCATCAGGCTGGTAGATGAGCTTGTATCCAGTAACCCTTGAGGGAACCGGATCCCAGGAGACCTTGAAGCGGGTGTACCACTCATCAGAAACACGTAGGTTCCTGGGTCCAATCATAGCAGCTGTAGGAAAGATGAGAGTAACCAGTAAATACAGGGTTTCGATCATCGCAACAAGATGCAGATAATTGAAATTCCAATTTTTTCCAGCAATGCTGATTAGTGCTAATGAAGGATGGTGTAAACAATTATAGAGAAACCACATGAAACAACCTCAGAAGGCAGATTGTGGCATGATAGAAGGGTTTGTTTTTGTTAAGGGCCAATTTAGGTAGAACGCCAAGCAACAGACCTCCCTAGCTGGAGCACTGCCATTTTGCAATCCTCTGGCAATAACCGTGGCTATTTTGGCCAGGGTGATGAGTCAAGAATTTTGTGTCTGCTGTAATTCAGGATTTTAATCAGTAGAAAGTCCATTCAGGTTTTCAGATGAGAATTCCCTTGGTGGGATGTTTTTACTGTGGACTTAAAATGTCCCTAGCTGAATATGGTCACATGTGGTGGAGGACACATACACCATAGATTGGTTGCGTAGTCTGTTACCTGTGCGACCATCTCCTTCAAGCTCTCCTCCTGGCCCATCAGCATAGATGGCAGTAACTTTGATATTGTAAGGGGTGTCTGAATCCAGGTTCTGCAGGACCACGTTGTTTCTGTTCCCTTGGACTGTAGTCTGCAAGACATATGACAGAAACCATAGAGTTAACCAAAAAAGCCAAATTTTGGCTTCCTTCAAACACAGTTGGTTTTGAGACGCGGAGTAGTTAGATGCAAATGAAGCACTCCTTACCACGCTCCCTCACGCTGACTAGCCTTTTGTCCCCGCACCAGCAGCCTTGTGTACTAAAGTAGTTGCTTACTGTTTTGTTTCGTTAAGACTGTATGTACACAAGGAGCAGACACCAAGTAAGGGTCAGAAATTTTAGGTACAAAATGTTGGCTAAGGTTAAACTTCAACCAAGTCATTATCTCTCCAATGCTAGATCCTGGACATATGCATGTGTATATTGACAATAAACTACTTTTCTATTCTATATTATGTTAACACTTTTACTGCCCTGCGACTTCAAACACTTGTAAACAATAGAGGCTCAAGCTGGCTACGACAGTTAGCTATGCTACGGATTACATGAATATTCGTGAGGCTCGCAAACATAATAACGGATTATAATACTAACTAGTCCATTGCCAAACACAGTAGGGACTGATCAAATTAAAAGTAGTTTTTAGGAAGACCATTTGCCGGTGGACGGTGATGCGATTGTCTCCCATTAGAAGGCTACGCTAGCTACACAACAAATCAGGCTAACATTGCTAACATACTATTCACACATTTCTGACCAACTGGTATTACTTACGGCAGTGGTGTCAAACATACGGCCCGGGGGCCGGATCAGGCCCGCGAACAGGTTTTATCCGGCCCGCGGGGTGAGTTTGCTAAGTATAAAAATGAGCCGGAATTTTTAAATGAAAGAAACTGTTGTTCTAAATGTGTCCACTAGATGTCGCAATAGCAATTATTTGTATCTTTGTAGATGATGCTACATATGTTCAAAATAAACCACATGATGTTAGTGCACCAGTCGAGGAATATGAGCAAACTACATAAATAACATCCTGTAATTTGATTTTGATATTGTTTTTTTATCTTGATAGATTGAAAATTAACACCTATGAGTTGACTGATGAACATTATCACATCATTTCTTCAGAAAATATAAATAACGACAAATAAAGATAGAATACTGCTAACCGCAACATGTAAGTGTAAAAAAAAACAACCCAACAACATTATGATTTGTACAATTTCAGAATGTGCTTGTTTTTTTTTTTAAACAAAGAAAACAATCTGAAGTTGTCTTTATTTTTAAGTTATCGTGCCGTGATTTTACCATTCCGGCCCACTTGGGAGTAGATTTTTCTCCAGGTGGCCCCTGATCTAAAATGAGTTTGACACCCCTGACTTACGGTTTCATTGTCTACTCCATTTCCATAAATTGTAGTCACTGAGCCCTCCATTAAAAGTAGGATATTTAAGGAAGATGTTTGTGAAGGTCTGTGGTTGTTAATCTTTGCACATGCTCAAAGCTACTTCCTCACAGTGGAAGTCACATTTCCACGAATGATAAAAGTTAAAAGTAAGACACTTTTTTCTTCCGATAAGGCTTTGTGCAGTGACGTGTGCTGGTTAAAGCAAACGAACAACGATGAAACCCTTCATGATGTAGAACAGACGGTTTTACATAAATTTCAATTGGCTGAGCAACGCAAGGATGTTTGGGTAAATGTCTACCATATGTGAATAATCTAAGGAAGGCAAGATTGTTTTATAAATATCTCTACAATGTCTCCCTGGTTGGATTTCAAATTTTTGGGACTTATGCAGATTCCAAATACATGAATAGGTACCATTAGGTAAAAAAAGGGTCCCTTTAATGTTTCCAATACATCATGTCATATACTCTATGGTCACATTATTAGGCACTACAATTAAATAGGTGGAAATATCAAGAGATTTGAATAAAATATTCCACTTTTTGAAACTGTTTGGAATTACTTTAACATCAGATATTGTACTGATCAGTGGCTTCTACTGATTTTGAAATAAACCATGGTTTCTGTTGATTCATTAGTTTATCTTACAACCATTAAAAACAAATATTCAACATATTCTTACATATTCCTCAATGGGATCTCCAGTAGTTGGGGCGTAGGTGATGCGGTATTGCGTAACAGGGCCTTCAGCATGCTCCCAGCTCACGGTGAGAGTAGAGGTGGTGGGGTCGTACACTTGCATGTTCCTAGGGCCAGCTCGTGGACCTGAGAGAGAACATTTTTAAAAATAGTTGTAATCTCTTTATAATATGGCTTAAGTTCTAAGTAACCTATAAACAGTAAAATACCGAAAAAATCACTTAGTTGTGGTTTGTTTTATCTGTTTTATTTAGACTGGACAGAGTTCTTACGGGTTTTTCCGCTGTCACTTATGCTGGCTCCTTCACCATCGCTGTAGAGAGCAACCACTTCGATGTTGTAATCGGTGTCTGGGATAAGCTGCTGCAGAAAAGCTGTGGTGCTGGTCCCTGGTGCCAAAACCTGCATCCAGCAAAGATAAATGTATGTTTTTATCCAAGATAATAATCCCCGTCCTCTTCTGAATGTTGATTATTATGTCGCAAAGGAGGTGATGTGCTCTCCTGCCATTCTACAGTACTTACATTACCTTTTTGAACAGTTTTACCATGTTTCTATTATTAATTTAAGCCAGATCCAACTGGTTTGTTGCATACCCTTGTGTTCTCCCCAGCTGTGTTTAACTGCCTTGAAACACTCATGCTCGAAACATAAATGAGCCAACACTAATTCCCCCACCAATTGCACCCACAAGACTTTTCCCCTCTCCCTTGATACACACACGTGTGTTGTACATTCTACACAATGTCTCCCATTAGCTCATCATTCCCATTGCTGTCAACACTGACTGAAAGGAAGAGCCAGCTATTCCTTTGAAGTTAAAGAGTATGTTTGACAGCAGGGAAGGTCACGTCTTTCGCACACAGTACAAACACATGCGTGAGAACTGATTTACAGGAGAATATCAAGGCCAGCAACAGGTAAAGCTGTCAAGACAAACAACAGCTGCATAGCTAAAACAGGCCATATTGAAGTGGATGCTTATCTAATGCACCTCAGAGAAGGCCTGAGCCTGAAATCTTCACTATTTGAAGCAGACAACAGAGCGAACCACTGACATCATCTCTAGTACGACTTCAAAAGTTGTTTGCATATTCACGGAAATTCTTTCCTTCTGACACTTCTTCCAGGTGACAAATACAGACAGAATTGCGCTTTTAAAAACGTCTCCTTTAATGTGAGCACAGTCTCGGTTTGAAGTTCATGCTAATGTGCAGGTACAAAAGCACCATTTGGTGAACAGACAAGTGTTTAGCTTGTAACAGCTCACAATGAGGCTATTACATTCCTGGTGGCAAATGTAATCGTACTGTAAATTCTGGTCAAAGGTGGGATGGGGCTTTGGTCACATGTGTTCCTACATAAACCCGCGTGTGCTCTAATTAAACTCTCGGACTAAATCATTTGGTGTTTAAAATGGTATAATGTGAATTTAGTAAAAATAAGCTGCTGCAGACCTAAAACCACATATTTGTGCCCACTTCCTGGCCGGGAACTTACCGATTCAGGAGGCTTGGCACCAGTAACAGGAGTGTAGACCACCCTGTACTGCAGAACTGGGCCTGTAGCAGGCTCCCAACGAACATTCAGGGTGTTGGTAGTAGGGTTGAAAACCTGGATGTTCCTAGCAGGTTGACGCTCCACTACAGAAACAGAAATGGTAGAGTTTGGAGATAGAGAGGAAGATAGTGAAGTAAAAGGTCAGGGTCAAGAAAAGGTTAGAAGGAAAGTACAACATGATCAGAGGATGGTTGGACAGAGAGTGAAAAAGAGAGAAAGGTTAAAAGGCAGCAGCGCAAGTGGATTGCACAGATTAAGAAGATGTAAGGAGAGAAAAGATGAGATAAAACAGACTCGGTTAGGTCTGGTGCAAGAATCTCCAGATGTCATCTGAAGACAACAACAAACTAACATGTACTTTAATGTTTTTTAAAAAAAAGTATCGAAAGATACCTCCTCAATCATTCATCAATCATGGGTTGGGCACAAACCTTTGTTATGCTTGAATTTTATGTCAAAACAATTTGGACAATTCTCAGGCCCTTTTCTGTTCCAGGACAACTGCACCCCGATGCACAAAGCGTGGAAGACCTCAGAAGAGCAATCAAACACATCTGACTGATAACCTCTATGATCTTTGGTTTTGCACTTCCAAACACTACTGTTCCCGAAATCGCGGGAGAAACTAAGAAATCCCCATCACAGTGAATGCATCAGTTGGAACGAAAAAGCAACAACGAAAGAAAACTACATTCCACCTAATCAAATCTTATTGAAAACAGCAGCAGAGTAGGGATATAATACTGCAGTGTCCAGAGCCAAGATAGAAAAAAGAGGGTTCTTTATTTTTATTTTTGTCATTTCTGGCCGTGAATGGTCAAATGTATTACAGGTACAAAATATTTTCCAACAACCAACAACTGGTGGCGGTTACCTATGCTGTGTTGCTTCGGCATAATGGTAACATGGCTGCCTAGGAAGTAGAAATAGTCCCTGGTGTGTAGTGCCAAAGTTCATAAGATGAATAAATTCACTTGTGTCTAACAGTCGCCTTTGGGAGGGTCTTCCCAAATGCCACTGCAATCCTACTTTAGACACACATGGAGCGACACACTGACGTTTTAATAAAGGTGAACAACATTTCTCTGCAACCAGCAGTAACAAGTCTAAGGCATTGTTTAACAATACTGCTATCAATAGGAAACTTCCTGTCAGTGCCTTAAAAGGTGACTGAAAAGGACACACAACGTGTATGTGCAGCCCTGTGTGACGCTCGCATTCTAAAAATCTAAAGCAGGTGTTTGGCGCTTTTGTGCTGCTTCCCCATTATAACCCCATAAACGCAGGGGAGGGAGCACAGTGGGTAAAACATGCAGAGTGCTTCCGTACTTTCACAAGCTGAAGCTGGTTGCCTATAGCTGCTATGATTTTTTTTTTAAAGAACAGTAAACAGTGACTAGTTAAAGAAGACCCTGAAGTTGAATGTGATGAAGTCAAAGCGCTGTGCTTGACACAATGTAGTAGCAAACGTCAACAAAAGTGCAAAGCACAAAGGTTGTTTTGTAGTGCATTAAATGGTTAAGGGAAGAAAAAACACTAAATATTAAGGAATAAAGTAACAAGGGAAATGGTAGCAGACATAGTGTGTAACCTTATCCAAGTGAGTCGAAGACCAAAAAACATAATACTCTCTATGTTCTGATTCTTTTCCCCTAAAATAGAGTCAATTAGCCAATTCGCCCCTTCCCCGATACCCCAGCACGACCATTATCCTGACCATCAGCATAAATTCCAAACTGCAAATTGACGATATTACAGTAAAGAAAGAGGAAACACCATTATAATGCCGCCAGCAGAGGAATTCCTTCCTATGCAATCAACCCACAAAATGCTGACTCATTTCCTTCAGAGGTTGGCGGTTTGAAGCTGTGGAAGGAACTGGAAAGTTTATACCCACAGCTCCAGACTTTACTGACTCTGCTAATCCGGTTTAATGATTGATCTCATGGGAGATGTATGGTACACCATCAGTTTATATTATGTAAGTGATCATTTAGAAAGGGGGCCGCAGAAATAAAAGCCAGCAACAAAGGCCACTAAGTTTATTCCAACCAGACATGAATAGACTCCATCTTCATCAAGTGTACTCATGCAGTGTGCCAATCTCACCCTCAGTCTTTTAACCACCTGAATTTAATAATGGGAGGAGTCTTAGGTACTGGAAAACACAGGCACATACATGACAATTACACTCTGTCAGTATGGCTGCTCATTTTAGAAGGTAAACTATATTTCTCAACCAATTTCCTTAAAAAGCTTTTAAAGATGCAGACGTTGATTTTCAAGTCATTAACAAATAACGTTCATATTGGACATGCTTCTTTTTGTAGAATGAAAAATAATAAATAACTGTTTCCTTTAAGGAGAAAACAATACCCGTGCAAGTGATTGTATCTGTTCCAAAGCAGGGATGGAATCTTTGAATTAATGGATGGATGATTCAGTGCAATGGATGGATGAAAAGATGAAATTATTAATAGAAGGATAATGAATGGATGATGGAATGAGCTTCAAAGACAGCTGATTTTCAGCTTGCCATGCATACTTAATTCCTCAACAGCGGCAACATTTCCTTTAACAACATTGCGTGCGAAGCACACAGGCATGGATGGAAGATGGATAGCACTTAAAAGTCTCCTATTATGCACATTTGATGTTATAACTGTAACATGTGTCATTACAGCCTGTTAATGACCACCAAACATCTTAATGGATATGAAAATTAAACCTAGAGCTCTGCTAACTATCAACATATGGGGGCTGTAATTTCTGTAATTATGTTTTTTTTCAGCAAATGGGCTAACCTAGCATGTACAATGAGATTGTAATGTCAGCACTGTAGTTCATATTGCTATGCTAGTGTTGCTAATGTTTGTATCGTACCACACTACTTAATGCTACTTTGTTTTATCTGATATATTGTATGTCTTATGTACAAGTGTTAGTTACACACAAGCACACACACACACACACACACACACACATATATATATATATATATATATATATATATATATATATATATATATATATATATATATATATATATATATATATATACATATATATATATATATATATATATATATATATATATATATATATATATATATATATATATATATATATATATATATATACTGTATGTGTGTGTGTATATAAGTGCTGTCGAACTATTACATTTTTAAACCAGATTAATCACACTTTTGCATTGATTAATTGCTATTATACAAAATAAATTACCTGCTTGCAAATGTATAATTAACTTTAGAAAAAGACTGCATTATTTTGACAAAAATGCAATTTTATTACCGGAATGTCATACATTTTTTAAATGTTTTACTTAAAAGTACTTCATTTATCTGTACCGGCGGGGTGTATTTTGAAGTGAAATTTGCCAGCGAGCACAGTAGTCAAGAGTCTTCTCACTTACATTTGCATTGATGTATGCATTGACCAGATCACTGACCATAAAGCAACCTGCTGCGCCTTTCAGGTAACAAATTAATTGCGCAATTATTCTGCGTTTATTCACGATTAATGCAATAATGTTTTGTGATTAATTGCATGAGTTAAAGTGTTTAACTCTGACAGCCCTAATATAAAAGTAAAAAATATAAGCATATCTAGAAGTAAGTACAATTGTGCTCCTTTGAGTTGTCGGAAAAAGATGTGGCCAAACAGTTCATTAGCAATAAAGCAAGAGCATTAAAACTAGAGAAACACAAAATGAAGCACATTTATATCTCTCTGAATTCCAGCGTCAAGATTTTAGACAACGCATTCCAATACACTATTTTGGGACCTCTTAAACGTATTTGAAATATAAAAAAAACAAATATTACAATATGGGACCCTAAAAGTAACTGTCTTTTTCAGCTGCACCACGGCCCCACTGCAGCTGGGGATGTGTTAAACGGCTTGCTTGATTATGATGATGATGAGGGATGATAAGGATGATGATGATAATGAACAGTGCCGAAATATTAAATCATGCTTTCATTACATAAAAAGGAAAACTATAACTTTCCTTTTGACATACAGTATATACTTACAGGGACCACCAATGCTGGACACCACTATAGAGGCAAAAAATAGAAAGGTATAATCGACGCACCTTTCATAATATACATTAATCCATAATTGAGCTCCTTCATCAACATAATGCTGTCATGCAGCGTGTCAACCTTAAAAGTCTTTGTTAGTCTTTCAAGAACCTGAAGTGCACTGTAGGCTGGACTTACGTGTTTTGCCGTTTTCCGACATACGTTTGCCCTCTCCGGCAGGGTAGACAGGAACCACAGTGACCGTGTAGACGGTATCAGAGTCAAGGTTCTTCAGCACGGTGTTGTATGTGTTGCCTGGTACTTGGACCTGATGGATCGACAAGAGACATAACCTCAGTGGAAGAAGTCTCACTGTGACTGCAAGGAGCAAGCGAGCCTTACTAACGACTCAACTACTTCATGAGAACACATTTGCTCTTTAATCCCACTGGGTGCCTTACAGCTTTGAATTATGGCAAAGTTGGTGTATTTCTGACTCCAGTATGAGACAGTAATTCATCAGTTAGCCATGCCAAGGAAGTAATATCTATCGTCGTGATGTTCTGTGTGCGTGTGTGTTCTCTGTGTTGTGAATGCAAAAACGATATGAGCAAGGAACAACCCGTTAAATATTGGAAAAGATCCAAATTGTGTGTTTACCTTTGCTTATTTGGACCATTTGGCTCGTTATAAAAAAGTGGATTTGCAAACATGATACTGAAGTTTGACTTTAGTGAAGACCCGCGTGTGGCTAAATGATGTTTTTGTGGTGACTTCCCAGCTTACCATGTCCTCCCGGCCACCAGCTGCAGGCACATAAAAGATTCTATACTGCCGCACGTTGCCCTCAGCAGGCTCCCATTGGACATTCAGGGTGTTGGTGGTTGGATCAGTGACTCGAAGGTTCCTGACACCGCCGAGAGGTTCTGACATAAAATAAATATTCAAAGTCAATCATTTCACCACAGGCTGCATGCCTCTTTCACAAACAAGTATTAATTAAAGAGGCTTCTGTTGATAATTGGAATTTGGAAGCATCCTAAAGTATAAACATCTTACTGGTCTTGCCGAGTCCATTCAGCTCCTCGCTGACTCCTTGGGGGTAGACCGCCACCACACTGATGGAGTATTCGGTGTCAGGGGTCAGCTTGGGCATGAAAAGAGTGGTCTTCTTCCCGCCAACTTGGGCCTAGTGGTAAAGTAGTAATCATTTTAAGGCTCCCAGGTTCTCGATTTGAATCCCAACATATGCTGTACAATGAATGATACTATAAAATGTTGACGGACAAAATGTGATCGGTTGGATGAATTTGTTTCCAACATGATTTTAGAATAATTGCAAATAATAGCCCCAATTCTCCTGTTTGCACTAATGTGTCTTTTTACGCACTTGAAGTTACCCACGTTTGTCTTAATCGTGCTTTCCGCAGGCTTGACGTCAGTCAAGCATAAGTGTTGAATAAAGGCGGGCTCATTACTATTAAGGCGGACTTTGCCGTGACGCCTTTTGTCGGTTGCATGAAAATGATAGGAGCATGGAGTTTTACAGACAACTGCAAATGTCATTGAAATACATTACAAATATAACACTTTATATTTCAAAAAAACATATCAATCCAGGCAGTGCTTGTTACGTTATGTGTGTTGTCATGGCGATGTAGTGTGTCTGGATGTGAATAATAATCTGCGATGAAACTTGTTTTACTTATTAAAGTTAAAGTTAAAGTACCACTGATAGTTACACCCACTCGGTGTGATGTAATTACCCTCTGCATTTGACTCATCCACTTGTTCCACCCCCTGGGAGGTGAGGGGAACAGTGAGCAGCAGCGTTGGCCACGCTCGGGAATCATTTTGGTGATTTAACCCCCAATTCCAACCCTTGATGCTGAGTGCCAAGCAGGGAGGTAACGGTCCCATTTTGATAGTCTTTGGTATGACTCGGCCGGGGTTTGAACTCACAACCTACCGATTTCAGGGCGGACACTCTAACCACAAGGTCACTAAAGTGGTTATATCCACCATGATGTTATTTGTGATGTTGAGAGTTCTGTAATACCAAAATGTGTGAAGCCATAACGAGTCAGAGGGGCTTGTATCAGTAATAGCACATCAATGGTTAGTCATTTAATTCGGTGCTGACACAATAATTTTTTACTTTATGTTTTTATAGAAAATCACAGATATTCATATATATTTAACTGTGTGCGTGTGTGTGCACACACAAGTAGGAGAACAGCTGACAATTGGACATTAACTGTAAATAAAATCAGTGTACTTAATTATTAAGACACTTCTATTAAATAGTCACATAAATCAATGATCCCGGTCAAGAAGCATCGAACGTCCGTTAGTACCAGAATGTTCAAACACGGCCAATATGCACGCAGTCCCCTTAGCTGTGGTTGCACCCACGAGACAACGATGTGTATTTTGATAGTTAATTCATAGTGGCATTATTTTTCCTTTTATCCTCATCCAAATGGATGTTTCCAGGTGTCCTGATTGAAGCGATCAGAATAGATTTCATAGTTTTCTGGAAGTGTATTTGATCATTTTATTACATATGGTGTACACTGCATCCAAACATCAAGTGCAATATAATGGTTCACCTCCCAAATGCACTGGACTTATTCCAGCCTCAGTGGCGCAAAAAAAAATACTAAAGTCGACAAAAGAATATGCAAAAGGCCAGATTTGACTGGGAAATGGTCACTCCACCTAAAGCACACATCTTGGTTGAAGTGCTCACTAGCAGACATAAGTCGAGTGGGAAAAACCAAGCAGTGCTGCGCCCCTTTTCACAACAAGCAACAGACCAAAATCAAATGTAATCATACTAAAAGTAAAAATTGTGTTTTCTATGCAATTAAAACCATTTGTGTCTTTTGTCCCAGACAGAGCAATACAATACTGCCTAAGATATCTTCAATGTGGTTAACTTGGCTGATAATACAGTAGTTTTTTAACTTTCCGTTTCTCATCCATCTGTCAGTTTGATGTTATGGAGCCGATCGTGGAGTAACCACATTTCATCGGATTCTAAAGAGTCCACAAGTATAAGTAAAACCATGTGAGGCTGCACACGGCATCTGACTGTAATTCATATAGGAGAGGCAAATGGATGTTAGACTAGTGTTTTAGGTCGTATGTGTGGTATTAAAGAAGCACAATGTATGCTACTTCAATATATTGCGTAATAATCGTTCAGAAAATGTCATAAAAACTACACTCTCATGTAAGCTAGGTGGCAAAGTTGATCAGAGCATTGTCAGTATGCTGCTTGAGTGCATGCATTAACACAATTCAGACTTCCTGTTAAGCCTAAAATGTGGAAGCAATGTCAACCAACCAAGAGAAACCAAAATTATACTGGCAGACTTTGAAGAGTGTCCATAATCAGTGGGACCTAGTCTGTACTGTTAGGAAATACTGAAAAGAAAGAAAAAAACTCAATGGGTTGCCTTCCAAACAACAGCTTAAGAGATTTGCCTTCGAGTACACTAAATTAACACAAAACAAGTGCTGGTTGAGCAATTCACAAATTTTGCTTGGCGGAAAGTCGACATCTGGAGGACGGAGCAAATCAAATTGAGTTAAAAAGTGAATAGGGCTATTTTGTCTGACTGTGCATGTTAGACTTAAGCCAAAAAGGAAAGTCTGTGTATGGTTGCAAGTGACCGGAACATTAAATCTAGGCATGCAATGTGATCTTGGCATTTTTATAAATCCTAATTGATTTCGGTTCTGTTGCCACTGTTGTTACCTTTTAAGATGTATATCACATTTAAGGTTTAAAATGTCACGCCTTAAAAGTGACCGATGATAAATGTAATCTTTTCTGACTTGTACTCTTGCGAAAACAAGGCGAAAGGGTCAAATCGTAAGGTTCATGCGTGTGAACTTGCACACAGTTTTGGATGACTCTGTTCGCAGGGTTTTGCAGTCTAGCTACGTTGTGATGTCACTGCAAGGTGGAAGCACTTATTTAGACATTAAAGTAAGCTCTCAGCCACCCCCCTCTGCTTCAGGCTAGGAGGAAACCCCAAAAAAGTAGGATTAAGTATTATGTTCATGTGCGTAATAACATCGACCTGTGACACGCAGTGTCGTAAATGCAGCTAATAGCATGCACTCTCTGAATTGATCGAACAGTGTGCAGGTGTACCTAATGTTGTGACCGAGTGAATCGTACTGTTTATGATGATTTTTTCGACCATGTCAGGAAAAAAAATAGACGACTTAAAGATCTATAGTTTAACAGTGTACATTTTCCAAAGATAAACTCCGATACTTCTGGAGAGCGGGGGGCATGGTTTTCTTTTCAATCTCGGAACGTCTCACCTGACAGACTTAAAGAAACGGTTTATAAAAGTGACTGTGGAGCTAAATGTACACAAAATTCACACCAATATCTTCAATTGGCACATTATCTGGACCACAATGAAGTGGTATAAATGTAGATTAAAATGAATGTGTCCCTTTTAAGTATTTCTCACACAGACAAGCGCTGCCTTTGAGATACCTTAGCGTTTGAGTTTTGTGTTTTTTTTATGATTGGTGCTTCAAGCCTGACTTACAGTTTGGGTCCTGCCTCCAGCAGTGGGCACATAGGTGATTTTGTAGTTCTGGACACGACCTGGAGCTGGATTCCACCTTGCGTTCAGGGATGTGGTTGTTTCGTTGAACACAACCAGGTTGGAGGGAGGAGTGTTAGGTGCTGGAGACCACATGAACATAGATGACAATTACAACCTTGTAATTATGGTTGGTTAAATCAGGAGGTTTCCTCCATCGATTTGCTTAAAAATGCTTTTAAAGATGCAGTCCTTGATATTCCAGTTATTGACATTGACATGCTTCTTTGCATCGTATGAATATCAAGAATAGCTGCTTTAAAAGACGAAAAGATTACCAATCCATCGGATTGTAACTTTTCTGAAGCAGGGATGGAATCTTTCGATTAACAGAGTAAAGATTAATAGATGGCCAAGTCAGTGCAATGGATGGATGAAAAGATGGCATGATAAATGAATGACGAAATGGTCCTCAACAAAACAGGGAATTCTCAACCTAGTGTGGCATGACATGCACCCTCGAAGTCCAACTTCAGCCACTTAACATGACTGAAAACAGCAATGGGTTGACAAGCACACAGACATGGATGGAAGATGGACAGCACTTAAGAGCAACTGTGGCAGCTGCAGCATGAACCCACTGGAGCTGAGCATGGGTTAAGCGCCTTGCTAAATGATGATGATGATAATGATGATGATGATGATGATGATGATGACCAACAACAGCAAAAATTGGCCAAAAAATGAAATCATGCTTTCATCAAGGAAAAGTATAATTTTCCTATTGACGCTTATACTTACGAACAGTTTCTCCCCTGGGCACTATAGAAGCAAAAATAGAGAGGTCGCTTTCACTGAATAAATTGCACTAAGAGTAATCATCTCTGATAATAAAGCCTTTCACCAAAGAAATAGTTTGATTGTGCAACGTTAAGTGTGTATTGATCCATTATGACATAGCTTTCAGCGCGCTCATCTTACATGTCCTCTCAGTGCCAAGCAGGTCCTCGCTCTCCGACTCGTCTGGATAGATGGCAGTGACAGACACGTCATAGGGAGTATCTGGCTCCAGGTTCTCCAGCACGTGGGTTGTCTCATCATTGTTCAGAATCGCCTGATGAGGGCAACATAGAATGTTAGAGAGTGCCTGACAAAGAGTATTGCAAAGAACAGCACTGTTATTGGAAACAAGATAGTCACCTGTTTTTTGGAGGTTGTTTAGTGGCGAGAATTTTCATAACGATAAACTCGAACAATACCATCACAGTTGAAACATTTGTGGCTAGTCGCACTTGTGCGTCTGACTACATTGTGACAGTTAGTTTTTGCAATCACCAGTGTTTTCTGACTAGAAATTGAAATAATTGTCTCTATTGGGACTCCCAAATCAAATGCAAAAGACGTTGGTCTCTATCCTGCTAAAAAACAGTTAATAACACAAATGTTTAGTCGAAAAACAGCAAAAAAAATAACTAAGCTACTTTTTCACTTTTAACACGATATCGATATTGAAGCCTTGAGTATTGGCTGATATTAATCCAAAGCTATCAGCACGAAATATAGTACATACTTATATTGTTTTGTATCTAGCATCTGGAATTTCACTTAAATGTTTATGTTTGCAGAAAAGACCATTCAGTATAAAAATGAATGGTAAAAGATGAATAAAGATGCTTATGCGAAATCAAGCTTACATATTGGAAATTTGTGTCTCCCTTCTTGTTCCAGCCAATGCGATAGAGAGCCACGTCAGGGGCGCCATGTTCCCAGGTGGCTCTGAAGCTGGTCTGTGCAACCTCTGAGAATCGAAGGTTCTTTGGAGCAGGAACCACATCTGCAATGTTGACAATTATGAAGGAAGTTAGGTAGACCTTTCAGCAACAAGGGAACAGATAGCTATTGTATTGGTGCTCCATCTTCAGTCTTACCGGTTATGCCTTCACCCAGCATTGTCTGACCAGGACCCTCGTCATAGATGGGAGTAACAGCCAGGGTATACTCAGTCTGTGAGATCAGGTTGTCCAGTATGTGGCTGGTCATTGTTCCACTCACTTCCAGCTGTAGAAAAATGTTTAACATTATTGTTGCATCACATTATTTCAAATTTGTAACTTCAATTTTTACACTAACATGGAATTTCAGTTTGTTTTTTTCCTGTTTTGTCAAACTTTTTGACAAGTCTTGCGATATTTTCAGAAACAAGTTTAACAGACTTTATTTGGAACACAAAACTCTACGAAAGCCTTTTATCTTGGTGTCTGGGTTTTTAACGGCATGCTGTCAATAAGTGAATAAGAACCCCATGATACATAACGCCAACATTTTGTTATTTTCCGGCCAGAACACTTTTTTCCCCTCGTCAGTACTTTTTTCACAATCAAATTGACAGGCCACAAGACATTTCCACATATGTGTTTCCAGAACATGAAGTTTCCCAAAAGAAAAAAAGCAACCATGTCGTGTTTATTCCTTCAACGGCAGCATAACCAACCTTTGACCTTTGTAAAACCATATTGTCTCAACCCTTTCGTTATACTCATTCACACTAGATTTTGAAGGTTCATACAGCCAGAGGCTATCTCCATTAGGCTGATGGAGACATCAGTCAGAGAGTTTTTCCTTGGTGTTATTGATACCACTCACCAAACAAAGAAGTTGGATCACACTTACCTCCTTAGCTTCTCCTTCCTCAGGCTTGTAGGTGATGAGGTACTTGCGGACTGGACCGGGAGCAGCATCCCAAATTAGTCTCATGGAGCTATGAGTCATATCCCGAACCCTTAGTTTTCCCGCAGGCGGCAAGGGCACTGAAGAAGGGACCAATCACAACTTAATGAGTCAAGGTGTACAATTAGTTTAAGACACATTTTAGGATGATGGTCAAAAGATATGATTTTCAAGCAATTCAGTCACTACATACGTGTGACACCCTGATCAGTCAGTGGCTGACTGACTGACTCTCCATGCAGGGCAGAGACGGAAACGGAGTAGGCTGTGTTGGGGATTAATTTCACCAGCTGGACAGCAGTTGTATCGCTACCCACTCTGATCTGTGGGAAAAACACACTTTCAGAGAAAAATAAATACATTACAGGTGTTCTAACTAACTTAGCTAACCGCTAGCTACTGCACTTATTGCTACGTAGTGTGTGTTTTCAAGTCTTTTTTCGCCTTTTTACAGCATTTTTTCCTAGTTTTGCTTGCTCAATATGAGTCCAAAGAAAGCAATAGACAAGCACTGTGTGGTTTGAAACATTCAGGAAGTATTCACAGCGTTGTCGACACTACCTACCTAACCCTCCCCATCCCACTTTCTTTGGCTGAACACCGAGAAGATTAACCGAAAAGGTAAAGTGGATTGCAGCGACCTGGCTGTTAAAGCATTTTTGTAATTTCGAACTGTGAGTGCACCACAGGATGAGGACGAGTCAAAATG
Organism: Entelurus aequoreus; assembly: GCF_033978785.1. Classification (NCBI taxonomy): domain Eukaryota; kingdom Metazoa; phylum Chordata; class Actinopteri; order Syngnathiformes; family Syngnathidae; genus Entelurus; species Entelurus aequoreus. The sequence goes on along the minus strand of NC_084733.1, from coordinate 44,314,923 downwards.
ATAATGGTTCACCTAGCTTTGTTTGGCTTTGTTATTAAACACAGCGTGGACCCATCCCTGTATACCACTTTGTATTGTGTTCAAAGTGTACAAACTTTTACTCAACTTTTACAAAATATGGACTTATTTTTACTCAAATATGACCTTCTGGAACTGACTACAGTGGAACCTCAATTTATGAACGTTTCTTTTTGCAGCGTTTTCAGTTAACGAATCTTTACATCACGCCAAACATGCCTCTGTGGGCGAACCATGTATCAGTGCACAAATGCTTAATTCGTGCATTCATTCTTTCATTCATTAATTTTGCCTGCCGCTTGAAGCCGTCGGGGGCTGCAATTTTGAAGACATCACTTCCTGCACATACGCGCACGGACATTTTGAAGAGACGGGGCCCCCTACGTCACATCCTGTTTACATCCTGTACACTCGGGCTTGGCCATATCGAAGAACTTTGACGGAAAGCTGCACTTCTGACTTATGTATTTTCACAATTGTCATACCTTTTCACCGGTCAGAGCTGTGTGAGCTTTAAGCCCTTTCAGTTCGAGGATTTTATCAGCAAAGAGGCTTTTGTTTCACGGCATGTCTTTTATTGTAATGAAACTGAAAAATATGCCACAGTGGGCTTTTATTACAGTAAAGAAGAAGGTGCTACCAGGACACTGATGAAGGATCACCTCACACTGCCAGTTTGTGCTAACGCTAGTGGTGACGACATGAAGCCACTGCTTGTTTATCACTCCGAAACCCCCACAGTGTTCAACAATGCCACAAATATTTGCAGACACAAAGGTAAAATGATTTTCCTTTTTTTGATTTGTAACAACATGGTAGTTAACGTTTTGGAACACACCTAAGAAACCTTCGTTTGTGTGCGTGGGTGTGAGTGTAGTATATCTACATGTGTATGTATATATATATATATATATATATATATATATATATATATATATATATATATATATATATATATATATATATATATATATATATATATATATATATATATATATATATATTCATATTAGGGTTGTCGCTATACAAATATTTTGGTACCGGTACCAAAATGTATTTTGATAATTTTCTAAATAAAGGGTACCGCAAAAAATTGCATTATTGGCTTTATTTTAACAAAAAATCTTACGGAACATTAAACATATGTTTCTTATTGCAATCCAAGAACAAATTTGTCCTTAAATAAAATAGTTAACATACGAGACAACTTGTCTTTTATTAGTAAGTAAGCAAACAAAGGTTCCTAATTTGGGTGCTGACGAATGCAGTAACATTGTGTCATTTCTCATTCTATTATTTTGCCAAAATTATTAAGGATACGTGGTACAAAATTGTTTATTAATACTGTTAATATCTGGTTATTTTCTGTTTTAACATGTTCCATCTACACTTGTGTTCAAATTTAATAATCACTTATTCTTCTGTTGTTTGGATTACATTTACATTAGTTTTGGATAGAGATGTTATCGGCCGATAAATGCTTTAAAATGTAATATCGGAAAATATCGGTATCGTTTTTTTTATTATCGGTATCGTTTTTTTTTTTTTGTTTGGTTTTTTTTTTTTTATTAAATCAACATAAAAAACACAAGATACACTTACAATTAGTGCACCAACCCAAAAAACCTCCCTCCCCCATTTACACTCATTCACACACAAAAGGGTTGTTTCTTTCTGTTATTAATATTCTGGTTCCTACATTATATATCAATATATAACAATACAGTCTGCAAGGGATGCAAGCACACATGATTGTGCGTGCTGCTGGTCCACTAATAGTACTAACCTTTAACAGTTAATTTTACTCATTTTCATTAATTACTAGTTTCTATGTGACTGTTTTTATATTGTTTTACTTTCTTTTTTATTCAAGACAATGTTATTAATTTATTTATCTTATTTTATTTTATTAATTTTTTTAAAAAAGGACCTTATCTTCACCATACCTGGTTGTCCAAATTAGGCATAATAATGTGTTAATTCCACGAATGTATATATCGGTATCGGTTGATATCGGTATCGGTTGATATCGGTATCGGTTGATATCGGTACCGGTAATTAAAGAGTTGGACAATATTGGAATATCGGATATCGGCAAAAAGCCATTATCGGACATCCCTAGTTTTGGATGATACCACAAATATGGTTATTAATCCGATACCAAGTAGTTATAGGATCATACAGTGGTCACAATTTAAGTACTCAAGTGTCCAATGACATATTTCATGAGTTTATAAACATAATATGAATTTTTTTTAAACGAAAAAGGATTTTGTGATTATAAAAAATATCAATGTAATCATTGTAGAATCGACTAGATACGCTCTTGTACTTGGTATCAATACAGTGGATGTCAGGTGTCGATCCACCCATGGTGTTTGTTTACATTGTGAAGTGCCAGCTTGTTAGCGGTGGCCCTGGTGAGCTATTGTATCCTCCTACGGTGTGTATTGAAGCATGTTTAGTTATTCCTCGTCCTGCAGGGATGATACTTGTAAGAAACATACTTTATTTGTCCCCATAAAGGCGAGGATTAGTGATTTAGAAGTAGCTAAAACACTGCCGACTGTGGATGGACGTTAGCCGCTAGCTAGCTAGCCATAACTTAAAGCACCTCTTGCTGAGCGGTGCTTCAGTGTGATAGCTTCACCTTTATCATTAGTTTTTAAGCCAAAATGCGTCCACTCTCCGTTTTCTGTCGACACACTGTGTCTGCTTGTATGTACTCTGTGATTGTGCATTGCCGAACATGCTCCTGTGCTCGTAAAACCAGCAATGTGACAATTTACTTTTTAGAGGCGGTATTGTACCGATTATGATTGTTACTATTCAAACTTTTCAGTTTGCGAACCATGTTCAAGAAACAATTAAGTTTGTAAATCGAGGTTCCACTGGACTGGCGAAAACAAGGGTACCACTGTATCAGAGTGGTACCCTGATGAGAATGCAACTGGCGAGTGCATCCTTACACCACCCTTTTGAAACTATATTATTTGGTATGTTCCTTGTCTCTTAGATGAGGAGACAACGCTGATAGTTTTGTAATAAGTCACTTTAATATGCCTGGCTTCCATCAAAGACTGTTAAGCACTGCATTTGTGTATACTTTGCAATTGCGAACGCAAGATTGAGTGTTTGTCTGTTCAGTATAGCGTGATATCAACAACTGACAGGCTGTTAGTACTTTCGTCCGTGCACGCCTCACTAATGCTTACCTCCTCCTCCACCGTAGGTTGGGTGGCATTAATGGCGCTGTAGCGCAGCATATAGCCTGTCGCGCTTGGTACCGCCTCCCATCTCACGCGCATGGTGGTTATCTGCTCATCATAGACGTCCATCTTTTTCACAGCGGGCAAGGGCACTGGGTAATGTGTGAGAAATTAATAGTTAAAAAAATATAATTGTGTACATGCAGTACCTTTTTCTGGGTTGTATATACTCCAGTGCAGTGGTTCTCAAACTTTTTTTCACCAAATACCACCTCAGAAAAAGCTTGGCTCTCCAAGTACCACCATAATGACCAACATTTAAATACAGTAGCGCAGTACGCCTAAGTATTCATTAAAACAAAATAAAGTTTGTATTTAACAAGTATATTTAATATTATTGGCCACTGTAACATTACACACAGTTTGAACATTGTGTTTTAAATAGAGGAATACAAAACACTGTACTTTAATCAAGTGATTAGTTGGCGTCCACTAGATGGAGCCCGCGTATGACTACAGTTTGAGAATTACTGCTGTAGTGTAGACTACCTATTAAACCTCAATCAATCACTTAAAAGAAACAAAGAAAAATGTTCAAACGGGCCACAAACCACATTTCAACCTATACTATACAGCAGGCCTGGGCAATTATTTTGACTCGGGGGTCACATTTAGAGGAAAAAAATGGGTCTGGGGGCCGGTATATCTATTTTTAGGAACACTAATACCAAACCTCACAATAATGTCTGATTGAATGCTAAAAACGTTATGACAGACCGCCTTAAAAAAACGTAATGGAATTTTACATTTTTGTATGAACGATTAAACACTGAATATTGACAAAATATGAATGCCACACCCCCTTTCTATCGACATATTTTACAATCAAGTGAAACGCAACAAAAATGCAATAAACAGTGAAGTATGAACGCGATGGGGTACAAAATAAACCCACCTACAATCTGATACATCTGATATTTGCTGAATTCCCCCCAGAGATTAATAAAGTACTTTCTATTCTATTTTATTCTATTGTATTCTGTATATCACTAAGCTTTAGAACTTTGTTGTGAAAATCTCCTTCCTCGTCTGTGGAAACGCTTCCCGCCCACACTGCTTGGTGCCTCGTCCAAGCTGCTGTGTCGTAGATGACCATAGTAACTAATTAGATTACCAAAGTAACTGGTATATCATCCATAAGCACAGATTCGAACCATTGAAATACTTTGTATAGTTGAAGACTTACGGTCATTAGAAAACATCACTGCACATCATAATGGCAGCTACAGTTTCCATCTTAAAGATCTAAAAAAAATATTTGGGAATGTCCGGCGGGCCAGATTGAAAAGCTCAACGGGCCGCATGTGGCCCCCGGGCCTTAAGTTGCCCAGGTCTGCTATACAGTAAATTACCTTTGGTTTTGTTTTTAATGAAGATGTCATTGGAAGCCGAATGAGACCACAATATTTATTTCCTTCATACGTTTGATTAATGGGAACCACACACGACTCACAGGTCGACGACAACTACTGACATGCAGCTACCTAACAGATTCACAGATTTACATGGTGACTGACCCAAAAATGAATGCTTCATAGAATTAAAGGAGTAAAGTGTGAACAGAAGCCTTCCTCAAAACTCTTTCGGCTGGTCGTGAGAAAGTCTAAATTTGTTTTTGTTTCACATACTGTAGCATGGGTGATCAAAGCCTATTTAGACTTATTTTTGTTTACATGAGTTGGAGATCAGAGTTTACATTCTAGCTGGAAACTGAGAGCATAAACGGGATGCTTAAAAGTCTCTTCAATCAAATGATTCAGGCCAAGTAGTAAATAAAACCTACATGTGGTCTCGACTCCGTTCAAAGGTTCGCTGCTCTCCTCGCCCACCACAGAATAGACGTTGACTAGGTACTCGGTCAGAGGGTTGAGCTGCTGGAGAACCACTGTGGTCTGGGTGCCATCCACAAGCACCTAATAACAAAGAGAGGAGTTAGAAGAGGGTTTACGTTTGTTTTGCCATGTTTTTGGCACAGCTTTCACTGCAGAGCGTTGTGACAGATGAGGACAGAGCCTATTGCAGTATCTGAGACAAGTGACTGCACCCTCACATTTTAGCAGCCATTTCCTATCTCCTCAAGAGACAATATAGAAAATAAATCTACATAGAGTAGATGGGTAGAGTGCAAAGTAAATATCTTTACTGTCCTTGGACAAAAACTCGACACACAGTGTTTGTTGTCTAACACGTAAAAATGAAATACCCAGAGCTGCACTTAGTGGCAGCAACATATATCGATTGTGCTTAATAAATACGTAAATAAGACAATAGTTTTCATTTTAATCATTTTTAATTAAAGCTGTAAAAGCTCTATGAACAAAACGTGTTTTAATGTTTGTAGTCCATCATATTGCGAGTGGTTTCTAATAGTGTATCTCTCCCATCTCGTAAAATAAAGTAGTAGAAAATATTATTATTGCGAACTAAAACTGCAATAGCAAACTTTTTATTGCAAAATTAATACCAGTTTAGTCTATTCATGACAATTATAATGAGGTATTCTTTTTTTAAAGATTTTTACATTGGATCTTGTGAGAGGAGGAAGTTATGTTATGCTTATAAAAGTTAGATTATTGTACATGTGTAATCAGTTTATTTGTGGCACAATTTTTTTTTACCCTTGGGGTTGTATAGGGATGTTGAATAACCGAAACCGACTGAAATCAGCGGTTGATCTTGGCATACATGAGGTATCAGATTTTACTGCATTCTTATTGTTTTTTTCTATTGGATAAAACAAAAAAAAAACAATATCCTTGTTTTTATCATTAGCTGCATATATTGCATCCCTTATATTCTGTGTCAATGTTTTTCACTTATTGCTATGTTTGTGTTTTGTATTTCTTATTGTTCTGTCCTATAACTTTTCTTAGAGCCTGTCGATAAAGAATTTCTGTTCTGTAACAGACAATAAAGGTTTGTATTTTGCCCAAAATGATTGGATAATGCTGGGTATGTGTGGCCCAGACTTGACAATTAAGAATACAAGTATCTTCTATAAAACAGATCATTTAAATTTTTAATTATGGACAATGGTGGCAAAATACTTAATTTTCCAGAATGCTTTACTTTGTCTAAGTATGCAAAATGGAGGAAATTTGTGTCTGTAATTTTTGTTTTATCATTATTTAAGCCAAACCCCTTTATTACTATTTAAGTCAAACTCATCATGTTATTTGGCTAATGGGAATTTTTCGGAATCGCAATGACTTCAATTCAACTGCCTGTAATTATTTGTTGGCGTCCTGTGGAGTGGAGCAAACTCAATTCAAATTCAAATTCCTTAAATAAATTGAAATCTGACATTCAGAATTTCGCACAAGTATGGTGTGGTCAAGTGACCTTTACTGGCACATAGTGATGACCTAATCAAACTGTGCCGCGCTCCAAGGAACAACAAGCCTGCCAGGTCATGTGTTCACAATCTGGAATTATTTCAAAAAGCCAATATTGAGGATCTCTTATGAGGTCATGATATGTTTCAGACGTCAAATTGTGTGTTTGTGTTTCCTGGACCTGTGTCAGTTGATAATGTTATTTGACAGGCATTCAGATGGAAGGTCAAAACTATTAAAAGGACGAAAGTGGAAGTTTTAGCAGATTTCTTAACAAAGTGTAATATTGCATATTTGGGGTCAATGTTCACTAAATATACATCAACACTTAGTACATTCATATTAATGTGTTCTGTGACAGATGTTTGTGCTGTTCAAATAGTTGTATAGTTACCTCTTGTTGGACTCCTGATTCAGACACATATTGTACACGGAATTTTTCCACTGGGCCCTCAGGGGCAGTCCATGTGGCCCGGAAAGTATGGTGAGTCACCTCAGATGTTACCAGATTAGTTGGCGCATCGGGCGAACCTCCTTTAGCAGACGGAAAGTGCAAGACAAACCATGGTCAGCATTATGCGTGCGCAAAAATGTACACCAGGTTGTTTCCAACATTTGTGTTACCACCTGCAAATTCTCATAAACTGGAAAACCACTACCTGCCCAGAGGAGAGACGATTCCCAACTCCTTAAATTGATTGAAATGTATGTTGTTTTCCCCATTCCAGGGAAGCAGAAACATATATTTGAAGGCATCAACATACAGATTTGCCGTTATCTGTAATAGTTTGGCTTCTGTCCTGCTTCTAGTTTGTGCTTAATGTTAAGCCAGTACACAACATGAACTAAAGTAAGGATCTATCCATTCTTACAACATTTACAGCTGGGCTTTTCAATTGGTGACCCGCAAAAAGGCTCACAAGTTCAGTTCAAAACTTTGCATCTTTGCAAAAAATTCTGAAAAACACTAGAATGCTGTTGGACCAGAGTAAACACCGTTGTAAGTTGGGCCCCCCAGTCTTTAGCTTTCTGGAAATGTGGTCCTTTTGTTGAATTGTCCTGTTTTACAGGTATTTAAAATGGATACGAATATGGAATTGGTCCTCACTTTTGTAGTCACTTCAGTGAAGACTTTAGATACGTTTTTGTGTACACCTGTTTGTGTTCAGCAGTGTTTGTTGTTCACCCACAAACTTTTGTGTGGTCAGAGGTCACTGGAGATGATTGATTAAATATTTGTACCAAGTAACAGTAAGTAACAGCAGACAACAGAAGCTGAACGTGGTGATAAAAATGCCGAAAAGACAAAAAGCTATTAAGTCCATTCAAAAATGTGATAATGATGACGAGGACATCTTATACACACCTGGTCCCTTGACGCTGTTACAAATGTTGTCGCTTATACTGTCCACAACGTCCAGTAGGAAGGAGAAGTCTGCCACATTGTACATGTGAATATCATCTGGATCCGTAGCAATGGACCTCAGCTCATTCTCATCAGCATTCTTTACACCTGAATATTGAATTAGAGATCACTGCAGAATTTTCTTTGCTTCAACGTTATGTTTTAATAGTAAAAATATTGCTTACCGATGGCATAGAGCTCGATGCCCTCATCGCGCAGTCTCAAAGAGTTAGTAATGACATCATCCTGGGACTTGCCATCAGTGATCAACACACCAATTTTGCGAGCGCTAGGCCGCATGCCAACATTTTCTTTGAAATTGTTCTGGAGCAAGTAGTCTAAAGCTAGACCTGCAACGGAAAATGTGGATGTTTTAGGGTTGTATGAAGAAACACATGAATAAAAAAGTAGTTAGTGCAAATTTACCAGTCTTGGTGTTTCCCCCCTTGTAAGGCAAGTTAGCGACGGCATCAAGGAGAGAATCTCGAGTTGTATGAGCATTCAAATGCCATTCAGTCTTTGGATCTCCACTGTACTGAGCAAGGCCTGAATATACCACAGACCTTTGTAAGACAACTACACACAAAGCCTCTTTATTTATCTTTAACTTTCTTAATTATCTCACCAATCTGCACCCTATTGGGGCCGATGTCAAAGACTCCCACCATGCGACCAATGAAGGCACGAATTGTCTTGAAGTTGAGACGTCCGATACTCCAGGAGCCATCCACCAGTAGTATAATGTCAGCCTGTGCACTGGTCTTACACGTCACGTCTGAGAGAGCAAAGGGCTCAGTGTCTTCATTTGAGGACAGTTAATGTGAGATGCAATGCCATGGTCATATGCCATGTTTTGCCAATGTTGGGTGTGGAAGGATTATTATGTTAAAGGTGCTTTAAGATGTGGAAGTGGTAAAGAAAAGAAGGAAATGAGAGTACACAATAAAAACAATTCCTAAAATGCTTAACAAATATCTCCACAAGCAGGCAGTATAGTGCAGAATATTTCTCCCATTCTTCCCTGAGGAATCGTTTTTCAGGGAACATTTATTTTCCAGGTGTTGTAATTATTGTCCTCTCGTCTGGTTGCATGTTGGGGCAGTGTCTCTGTCGGCTGCGGTTTTTGGCATCTGTGCGTTCATCCCAGAGGCAGATCAGGAGAATAAAGCCATAATGGCCCATGACATATCAAAGGAAGGAGGAACTCCCATGCCCTCCTTAGCAGCCAGGTAACATTTGAATGTTGGAATCCTCGGAACCTAAAATAGAAGGCTGCAGATGTGCGACTGGCACGGGCAGATGTTGCACTAACTGCCACTGTCTGCAACTGAACACAGGTTACACATTTGATTTACAACAGGGTCATTCCCTCCCCAACCAAAAAATGAATAAATGAACAGACCAATGTCAGTCAAATAGCAAGAGGGAAATATTTCTAAACATCTGTTCTCGGCGCACAAAAAGGACATACTGTATATGATCTTTCAAGCGGGCTCTTTAAGTCTCCATATAAGGAATGGCACAGTCAACCTGACCTTCCATACTCTTTCCAAAAAAATGTCCTCATCTATTTCTGCACTCTAACTCAGAAGGTAGTAAAACATTTCTAAACCGACAAGAATGAAATATGTACAGATCTAGTCTCCTCTTGCACTGGGAAAAGTGGAAGCCCAGTGTGACTTAACTGCAGAGACAAATGGATGTGCTTTTACTGTCATTAGTTTTTATTTTTCTAATGTAGGACATACTGAAATATTAGGTAACGTTACCTGGTATTTGGAAAGGAAGTGGCTCTGGTCCACTTGTAAGTGTGGTTTTCTCTTCTCCAGCCAATGGCATACTCTCTCCTCCCTCAAACATGCCAACCACATTTACGGCGTATTTAGTATCAGCCCTAGAAACACAAAGAATCAGCATTTTAATGTTCTATAACATGTACATAAAAACTCTTCAGAAGCTGACTGTACTATACAGCAGACGTACCTTAACTCATCCAGTACTACAGTGTTGTCATAGGGGCCAACGAGAAGCTCTCCCAGGTCAATATCATCTTCCACGGGATGGAAAAGGACTTTGTAACCCTTAACCTCACCGGGTGCAGGGTCCCAAGTTACACGAAAACTGGTCTTTGTAGGCTCTGAGGTCTGGAGATTCCTAGGAGATTTGTAGGGTGTCACTGGAATTGAGAAAAATATGAATATTTAATAAGCATTTTCACTCTTGCACTGTAAAAGGTGGTGCAAACGTTGTAGGTCACAATTATACTGCATATGCTGTTTTATCAATAATCTAAGGATCACATACCGTATGACTAGACTGTTGCTTAGTAAAGTGCAGATCTCCATCAACACTTAATTGTGGAAACAACATTGCAAACAGCAGTGTTTGTCCATCTGTTTGTTAGTTAAAGTAGACTTATGATGAATTGTGTCTTTTCTGACTTATAAATGTTGTTTCAATGTTGGATACTCATGTTAAACAATGCCAAAAATGTCAAATCATAATGTTGATGCATATTGGCAGGAGCTCGCATGCAGTTTTGGATGCTTCTGGATGTTTTTTGTGGTTCACATTATGAGATGAGTATGATGTTGTCCTTTTTTAATCAGGTTCAAGATGTTTTTGTTTTGTTCGGGTTTTGCAGTCTGGCTATGTTATGATGTCACAGCGAGGTGGACATTTTTACTTGGAGATTAAGTCCAGGAGTATGTGGGGGGCAGCTTTTTTTATGCAGAGTCTGAATCGCTCGCCGAGTGTGCAGGTGTACTAACTTTGTGGCAGGGTGAATTTATATAATTGTTTATGAATGTTTTTTTGTTATTTTTGACCATGTCTAGAAAAAAAAAAGAGGGTGACAGCGACGACATCAAGATATACATTTAAAGAGTATACATTTTTAAATGTATACTTAAATTATTATATTTTTTGGAGCGGGTCGGATGTGGTTTAATTTGCAAACTGGGAATACTTCCAGAATCGAACATCTTTGAGACAGACTCAAAAATCGGGTAATAAGAGTGACTGTGGAGCAAAGTTTACACCAAAACATATCGAATGCAAATTATCTAGACAGGAGAGGAAGTGTTTTAAATGTAAGTCATCATAGGTCCCTTTCAAGAGAAACAGCACTTCTTGGTTTTAAAGGAAGATGACCAACAGACAGGGGGTATCATTAGGATTCTGGGGCTGGGTTTGAATTCTAGGGGTCCATTTCATAATAACCTCTTGACAACCAGCGGCCTATGCAGCGGGCATTTGTGTTTTGCATAATAGAGCTTTTTTTTTTTCTTCGAAATGTGTAACTGACCAACAAATAGACAAAAAACAATCGTCCACTGGATAGATAGCAAATGGATATTTGGTAATATTTGATAATAGACAACTCGTTGCATAGCAATTAGGACCAAGTCATTAACGTACATGTTGTTCCCACGCCTTGCCGTGCTTTGCCCTCTCCAGAACGGTACACTGGAACAACAATGATGTCATAGGTTGTGAGGGGTGTGAGGCGTCTAAGCACGGTGGTGGTATTGCCACCGGGCGCCTTGGCGGCCAGCTGGCGTCCTCCTGACTGCGGTTTATATGTAATGCGGTAGTTGACCACATTTCCAGGTGCAGGCTGCCATGTCACCTTCATGCTCTTCTCTGTCTCCTCGGAGACAGCGATCATTCTGCCAGCGGCCGAGACTGCAAGGAAGAAAAACAAAAATGTTTGCGGTTAAAAGAGGGAAAGAGATGAATGAATCGTCTGACGGAAACTGTAGCCCATGTTCAGATGAGTGTGTTCTAAATGTGTTAACAGCTTGTTTCCCATGCACCTTTAGAAAAAAGGCAGCATGCATGGCTCTTCCGATGTTAACTAAACTAAATACTAACACCTTTAGTCTTTTCATGTGTCTGCTCATGCTGTGTTTCCACATCAGGGTGAACAATACGTTAGATTTGGAGACGTACACGCACAATCAACCAACCTGAGTTAATATGATTACGTTGAGTTGGTTGGGTGTGGAAAGAATGTATTGTAACTTGTCTTCTGACATAGAGAAGAGAGCAGGTATGAATTTAGGCCCAAAATATACAGGGCATTCTACTGCAGAAACAGTGCTTGAATGAATGGCAGAGTATCACATTCAAGGGAATTATGTCAGTACAAGATAGCGACAGATACAAGCAGGTGCAATGTCAAGCAAAATTAATTTACAAAGTGAAATATTAAATCTAAAAAGTAGCCCTGTAGTTATGCACCAATGATGGTTTGACTTACACTCACATACATTATTTTTTACAAAGGAGATAAACTCACAAAAGAAAATAACAGAAACAAGCAAAGAGAAATGGAGTAAATAAAAGCAAAATAATCTACTTACTATCTGTGGTTTCCTCTCCAACCAATGGCTGGCCTTCACCAATGCCATAAACAGCGTACAAAGAAACCTCATAGCGTGTCTCTGGGGTGAGACCATCCAGAATAGTGGATGTGAGATCTCCCTGAATTCTCTTCTCTCCTGACTCTCCGGTTAACAGAGACCTCCAGGTGATCCGGTACTGACGCACTTTACCAGGAGCAGCAACCCAATTCACAACAAAACTTGTGTCCGTGGGGTCTTTTGTTACCAGGTCTCTGGGTGAACCAAGTTCTGTGGGTAAATTAGAAAATCATATTAATATGTCATTCAGAATATTTGCGGTTTTTTTACTCCCTGAAATGTGGTGCTTTGGTACACAAAAGTGCTGTAGACAGCCTTGACTGAAATACTGTGTGAATACCATCACTCATCTGTCTTTACTTTAACCCTGCAGGAGCTGCCCTGCACTGTGATCTTCTCCTTTTATAATCAAATGCTGTTGGAAAACTCCGCTAAACTAATCACAAATTGCTTATCCTCTGCACCGCTCCCTGCAGCACTTTAATTTTCCATCGAAACACAGGAAACACAAAAAAGTGTGTTTTCTACAGTTGCAGATGTTGCACTACTTCATCACTCTTTTTAGAGCTTGGGGAATTTGTTGGTGGTGTTTTATGATGAACAATCAGCTGCAAGAGAGATGAGCCCAACAAAACAAGGCACCCTCTAATTCAGTTAAAATGCCTTTAATATTTACGGCATGTCTTAATAGACATTAAGCCATGACGTGTTTCAGCCATCCTTTGTGACATTTTGAAAACAACCATAAACAATAATAAGTCTTCTAATGCTATTGCCTCTTCATGGAGTAGCCTAATGACAGAGCAGATGAGCTGGGTGGTCTCTCGAACCTCACTCATCAAAACCCACGGAAAATAGGTTCAATACGGACCAAAAAAAATGTGCGACTCCAAGCAGAAGTGGCCACTGTGTCTAATTTATGACTCCTTCTCAGCATCCCATCCATCCATTACTGAGGGCCTGGAAAGTGATCTGAACAGAATAACAGCAGAAGATGTTCCTGCCAAGCAGCATGATCTGCACCTTGAGAGTAGAGTTCAGAGATGAGGAGTTCCAGAGTTTGTAGAACCATGAAAATAGTCAAGGTCGCTTAGACTATGGCCAGACATTTTCCTCAACTAGAATGCCTTTGCCAAGTAAAAGGGAAAGGATGAACTTGATTGTTTTTTCCGGCTGTGCGTGAACCGCGGGTAAAGGAAAGGAACATAGCATGATGACTTCTGCAGACACTGGCCCACTTTTCAGCATTTGCACAAAAGTGAAGGGGCCACTCCAAAAGGTAAAGCATGCATGCATGAAACACATGGTTCACAGATTTAGCATAAGCAAAGTCAGATTCTTTCCACTCCACGTATAAAAAACTTCACCTCCAAGCTAAACTATCGTAATTAAATCCTGTGAATCCTCAAGAGCAGTGGTCCCCAACCTTTTTGTAGCTGCGGACCGGTCAACGCTTGAAAATGTGTCCCACGGACCGGAGGGGGGGGTGGGTGAAATTAAAAAAATAAATAAAAATGTTTTTTTATTTTCTTTTTTTTCATAAAGAAATACAATCATGTGTGCTTACGGACTGTATCCCTGCAGACTGTATTGATCTATATCAGGGGTCTCAGATACGCGGCCCGCGGGCCAATTGCGGCCCGCGAGACGTTATTTTGCGGCCCGCACCTTAATATGAAAATGTAATGTTAGTGCGGCCCGCGAGTTTTATATGAATGGCGCTTGACAGCGTCATACTTGCCAACCCTCACGATTTTTCCGGGAGACTCACGAATTTCAGGGCAACCATTCTCTCGAATGTCTGCCGATTTTCACCCAAACAACAATATTAAGGGCGTGCCGTGATGGCACTGCCTTTAGCGCCCTCTACAACCTGTACCAACAGCGTGCCAGCCGAGTCACATGTTGTATTTGGCTTCTGTACACACACGTAAGTGACTGCAAGACATACTTGATCAACAGCCACACAGGTCACACTGAGGGTGACCGTATAAACAACTTTAACACTGTTACTAATATGCGCCACACTGTGAACCCACACCAAACAAGAATGACAAACACATTTCGGGAGAACATCCGCACCGTAACACAACATAAACACAACAGAACAACAACCCAGAATCACATGCAGCCCTAACTCTTCCGGGCTACAATATACACCCCCGCTACCACCGAACCCCGCCCCCCCCTTCGTGCGTCGGTTGAGGTGGGCGGAGTTGGTTGTAGCGAGGGTGTATATTGTAGCCCGGAAGAGTTAGGGCTGCAAGATGTTCTGGGTATTTGTTCTGTTGTGTTTATGTTGTGTTTATGTTGTGTTACGGTGTGGATGCTCTCCCGAAATGTGTTTGTCATTCTTGTTTGGTGTGGGTTCACAGTGTGGCGCATATTTGTAACAGTGTTAAACTTGTTTATACTGCTACCCTCAGTGTGACCTGTATGGTTGTTGATCAAGTATGTCTTGCAGTCACTTACGTGTGTCTGCAGAAGCCTCATACAACATGTGACTGGGCCGGCACGTTGTTTGTATGGTGAAAAAGTGGACGCGACGACAGGTTGGAGAGGACGTTAAAGGCAGTGTCATCACGGCACGCCCTTAATATTGTTGTCCGGGTGAAAATCGGGACAAATTCGGGAGAATGGTTGCCCCGGGAGATTGTCGGGAGGGGCACTGAAATTCGGGAGTCTCCCGGAAAAATCGGGAGGGTTGGCAAGTATGTTGCTAGGGCGGGATAGCCATTCAAAGAAGGTGAATTCATTAAAAAGTGCATGTTAGATTTTTTTAAGAAAAAAAAAAGTTTGAGACCCCTGATCTATATTGATATATAATGTATATATTGTGTTTTTTATGTTGATTTAATAAAAATAAAAAAATAATATTATTTTATTTTATTTTTTTTTTCTTGTGCGGCCGGGTACCAATCGGTCCGGTGGTTGGGGACCACTGCCCAAGAGAACTACAAATACCCCTCTATCTATCTAATCTATACTGCAATTCACACAAAAAGTGTTTCCTTATCGTATATGTTACTGACTTCAACCCCAAGCAGGTAACTGTATACTGATATTCTCAAATTAAAACAATGCACTGATGACAAATTCACACTAAAGCCTTTCCCATATTAATAAATTGGGATACAACACAAATAAAGATGATCATAAATGCTTCTCCTGCAGAGGCATGTCCTGACATAACTTTCACAGATGCTTAAATCATATTACATAAAAAACAGCATCCATAAAAATGCAACAGCACCATCTCATGCAATGATAATTACCCTGGTGCTTGTGTCTAGCCTGCTAGACACAAGCACCAGGTTCAGACTTGTTCAGTCTTCACTTTATATTAGTAGAAAGTGCCACATCAGCAATGCATGGCAATCTTCATTTATACCATTTGACTTTAATTCGGATTTTCCCTGTGGGTCTGTCAGTGGACAAAAACATATACCCAGCAGTGCCATAGAATGAAACTAATACTGCATTAATAACTACAAAAGCACTTGGAGAGTGACTAACAGACAAACAAACCCCAGCAAATACATAACCTTCTGGTGGAGGTAAATAATCACAGGATAAATTAAATTGCTATGTCCGTGCATGTTTATTTTATTAATCTGGCCCTTACAAAAAAGGCTGCAAGAGAGTTCACTCTTTGCATTTAAGTG
The DNA here is from genome assembly GCF_033978785.1 of Entelurus aequoreus. Lineage (NCBI taxonomy): Eukaryota > Metazoa > Chordata > Actinopteri > Syngnathiformes > Syngnathidae > Entelurus > Entelurus aequoreus. The sequence goes on along the minus strand of NC_084733.1, from coordinate 44,298,804 downwards.
AACCCTCTTGTCAGTCATCTAATCTCTTTGTCTCTGTGGGTGGAAGCGGAGCAGGAGTGTGACCAGGGCTGACTTAACCTTAGGGGTCCCTGGGGCTGAAGGGGGTTTTGGGGTGACCCCAAACTTCAACAACTTATGTTGCTAACTAATTGAAAGACAAACTCTGACAAATTCGTAACTTCCTGGTGGGTGTAATTATTATAAATTACTTGTATGATTGAAAGATTCAATCAGATTAATCACAGAGTTGCTGTGGATTAATTTCAATAATCACAAGGAAATATCATTCATCTTTAATCTATATTAATCATTTTTCATTTTGCAGGAGCAATAAGACTCAATAAAGTAGGGAAATTATATGCACTTTTTGTTTTCCTAAATAAGCATGTATCCATAATAATGGGTTCTGTTACACAAACTTCCTCCTGCTAATTACTTGATGTCGGTCGACTGATCCATCGTTGTATTCAAATTTGCTATAGAGAGGGTCAACGTGGTGTTTAGTATTAGTTTGTTTTGTTTAATGTGAAGCAGAAAGGTTAATTGAGTTAACATTTTTAATCAGATTAATAATGATGATATATTTGTTTGCACTACATGACTCAATATTATGTAGTTTCTAAATTTGGTTGAAAGCCCATACCATTTCAGGCAACTTGATCATGTCCGTTTTTGGCTTCAGGGCACACATATATGGCCTTTCAAAAAACAGGCTGGGCCCTCAATACTCCAAGACACCCTGAAGCATTTTCCAAATATGCTTTTCTATTCATCGTCACTCTCACAGGATCTTGCAAGTCCTTTGCCCCACCCATGAGACAGCTCCGGCACCTTTCCAAGGTTCTCTAAGGTAACATCTTCCAAGATGAATAGGGCTCCCTATTCATAAGTAAATAATAATGTGTTTGTTCATATCATGCTCAGTTCATCAAAACAGTTTCATGTGCACCTGGCGAGTGCACCCTTTTAGACTTTTCATTGTAACATTTCTGTCTACCTCATGGCTTGTGTGCTGGCCACTATTCCATGCGCTTATAGTCACAAGGAATGGCTTTGTGTAACCCACCTATACAAACTTCATAGGCGAGGGTCACTCAAATTTAGTGACCCTTGAAGACAACAAGATCAGTGTTCATATAGTGCTGACATCATGATGACTTATTAGAGCCAACCAAACAAAGTGCTTTGTCATCTATGTCTTTTTCTATGGAGCTGCTGAGGACAGCAGATTCTGTACTTGTTGAAGTTAACGCAATAAAAAAAAATATTTTTGCATTTTAGTCGGAGTTAGTTAAAAAGGAAGGCCTGAAGATGAATGTAGCCTGTTTTGAAATGTTCACAGAGTTTTTTTTGTTAAAAAAACACCACACCCAAAGCTCGGGTAGAGTTGCAACAGCATGATTGTGATGTCTGGGAAAATGGGATGACATAATCAGTGATGCAAGGGTTGGTCAAGGAATGACATACAGTATGGTGTTCATCATAGCTGAAGCCTAATTTTAGTTGAGGAATGGTTTATTGAATGAATGAATTCTGATATCTTGATTTGTAATCATGAAGTGTTATATTTACCACAATAATGGACTAAATCTCAATGTCTGTGAGATCACCTTATTATTAAACCTGGATACAAATCTTTCCACTTTATTCTAACACTAAAGCCACGGTTGCATGTGTCATTGAATGGTGCAATAATAGACCAATCTCTCAGCACAGAATAGCCATACAACTTAAAGCCTGACTACTTCTACACAATACCTTACTTGTTGTGTGTTATGACCCCTAGTCTACTGCCATTCTAAGGTAATGATGCACCAAAATGAAACTTGAGGTTGTGCTTCTATGTTGCATTTTTCAAAAACTTCCCTAGTATATAAAACTGCACTATTAGGCAAATACACATATATTATAACAATACATGACCAGATGGCGGATGTAATAGAATCACTGCACAGGCTCTCTACTCCAAACCATTAACTTTCTACAGTCTTAGAAGCACCCCTACTCCAATTTCCAGTCTGTGCCAAAATAATTACATATAGTGCCACATTCCCAAGTTTTTCCTCTTCTATTATAAATTACAATCACAGCTCTAGTAACTTAAAATGTCAAACTTCAGTCGTATTTACCGTCATTTGACAAGCATCTAATACAGCAGATAGCGAATAAGGAAATACATGACCTTTGTATATATTATTGGACACTTTTTTCACCCACAAAATAACAGTAGACCACAAATACTACACGGCGTGTTTTGTCTCAGTTTATATGCATTCCTCAAAATGTGTTAATGCATATGTACACAGTAACAATTACTTACTGAATCAGTTGTTACATTATTACGCACACATTAGCATATCATGGGGGGAATATAAGTAGTTTTGGTCATCATTTAAACATCGTAATTACCCTACCCTTTTAAGTAAATGTGTTCCTTACCTTCTAATGTTGTTCCTGTGCCCAGAAGAGGATCGCCGACAGCAGAAGTATAGCGAGCACTGACAAATAGCTCATATTCAGTATCAGGTTGGAGGTTCTGAAGCAAAGCCTGGGTGGTATCCCCCCTGATGAATACCTCTCGCCTCTCACCGCCTTCTGCAGGTTTGTAGGAAATGCTGTATTGGAGGACATTTCCTGGAGCAGCCTCCCATGTCAGTCTCATAGTACTGATGGTTTCATCAAACACCTGAAGGTTGCGTGGTGAACCAATGACTGAGGGCAAACAGAACAACCTATAATTAGTATTCTTTAAGGAAGATACATTTAAGCTAAAAATGTTAGTAGTTTTATTGTCTCACCTTCCTTGGTGGTACCATCTATTTGCATCTCATCCCCCATGCCAGTGATGTATTCAGCAGATACAGACACACGATAGGTGGTGATAGGGAAAAGCTCCTGTAGGACTATGGTAGTCTCATCCCCAATAGTTTGGGCCTCCAGTATTTCCCCAGCACCACTAAGTGGGATGTAGGATAGACGATATCGGATAACCGAACCTGGGGCAGCTTGCCAAGATACCCTAAAACTGTTGGTAGTCTCCTCTGTAACTCGAAGGTTCCGCACTCTCCCTTTCTCTGTAAAGTGAGGCATAGCAGAATATAAATTCAGTTGGCTGGAGTATGACTAGCTTGCCAAACCCACAGAAATGAACTTGCTTTTATTTGAAAACAACACTGAACATAATATTTTATACAGTCAATACAATATCTCACCTTCGAGGGTGGTTTCTTCACCAGTTAAAGGAAAACTGTCTCCTTTCTCGTACTGAGCAAAGACGTTGACCTCATACGGCGTGAGAGGGTACAGATGAGGCAGAACAGCTGTGGTGGTATCACTGGGTATCGCCAGGGTAACATAGTCTCCGGTGACGTCTTCGGACTTACGGAATCGAACCAGGTAAGACAAGATGTAGGCCGCAGGTGCAGTCCAGGTAGTGCGGAAGCTGCGGGAGGTAATCTCAGAGAATACCAAATCCGTGGGTGGAAGCAGACCTACAAAATAAAATGATCGCATATTAAAGTCTAAATCACGTGAAAGTAGTAGCGCCATGATTGTGATACACTGTCAGTACAATGTTTTGTGGGCCTTCGTTCAATTTACCAAATAAGCCTTAATTACTGAGAGCAGTGAACAACAATGTTTTCTATGTTCTTCGTTCTATGCTTGAAAGGTTTAGAAAATTAAGTCGTCAAGCATGGCTCCATTCTTTAATTAACCTCGGGTCTTGTTCACGAGTGGAGGAAGATTGGATCGTGAGATCGACAGGCGGATCGGTGCAGCGTCTGCAGTGATGCGTACCCTGCATTGGTCCGTCATGGTGAAGAAGGAGCTAAGCCGAAGGGCAAAGCTCTCAATTTACCGGTCGATCTACGTCCTTATCCTCACCTATCGTCATGAGCTTTGGGTTATGACGGAAAGGACAAGTTCAAGGGTCCAAGCAGCCGAAATGAGTTTCCTCCATTGGGTGGCGGGGCTCTCCCGTAGAGATAGGGTGAGAAGCTCTGTTATTTCGAGAGGAGCTCAGCGTAAAGCCGCTGCTCCTCCACATCGAGAGAAGCCACATCAGGTGGTTCGGGCAACTAGTCAGAATGCCCCCGTAGGCCTCCCTGGGAAAGTGTTTAGGCGCGTCCAACCAGTAGGAGACCACAGGAAAGACCCAGGACATGGTAGAGAGACTATGTCTCCCAGCCGGCTTGGGAACGTCTCGGGATCCCCGGGGAAGAGCTGGACGAAGTAGGTGAGGAGAGGGAAGTCTGGGCTTATCTGCTTAGGCTGCTGCTTCTCTGCTTAGGCCCACAACTGTAGGCTGTAGGCTTCTTCATATGCATCAATAACAATTGTAATACAGTATGGACCAACATGACAGCAAATAACCTCCACCCAGCTTACACCCCACTCAGGAGGCAAACAAAACCAGCCTCTCAAACCATCAAAGCCTGACCTGAAAACATTCTCCTCCAGCTGCAGGACTGCTTCGCCTGCACAGAGTGGAGCAATTTTGAAGACCAGGAGGGGGACAGATTCACAAAGTCTGTCCTCTTCTACATTAACAGCTGTGTAGAAAATGTTACAGAGGAAAGACGCAGCCGGGTCGTCCCATAAAATAAGCCCTGGATGACAAATGAAGTCCAGACTCTAATCAGAGCCCGGAACTCTGCCTTTAGAAAAGGGGACTGGGTTCTCTACAGAATCGCCAGAGCCGGCCTGAGGAGAGGCATCAAACACGCCAAGGACTCATACATACTTGATGGACAATAACCTGCGTCAGATGTGGAAGGGCATCCAGCCCCTGACTAACTGCAGAGGCCACCCCCTCCAACATCCCAGTGCAGCAGCAGCCTGGCAGAAATTTAAACAGCTTCTTTGCCCGGTTTGAAGCCACCACCACACACCCACTGACACTATTCCCCCTGAATCCAGCACCCCACCCCTCTCCCTAATCTACGGACAGTGAACCCCAGGAAAGCTGTTGGTCCCGGTAGTATCCCGAGGAATGTGATCAAAGCATGTGCAGACCAACTAGCCGTGATCCTCACAAAACTGTTCAATCTCTTCCTGACACATGCCACCGTCCCCACATGTCTGAAGGCTTCCACCATCATCCCCTTCCCCCAAAAAACTGCCATAGGCAGCCTGCATTATGACAGACCAATAGCTTTGACGTCTGTAATCATGAAGTGTTTGGAGCTGCTGTTGGCCTTCTACCGCTCCTCTGCGGAGAACGTCCTGACCTACAGTCTGGGAGTGGGGTACACAGGCTCCACAGTTGAGGACAAAAAGGCGATGCAGAGGGTTATAAACACTGCCCAAAAATCATCGGCTGCCCTCTGCCCACCCTGGAACTCATCTCCTCATCCTGCTGCCTCAGGAGAACCACGGCCATCACAAAAAACACTTTACACCCTGCTCACTCTATGTTTGACCTGTTGCCTTCTCGAAGACATTACAGGTTAATAAAATCCTGCACCAGTAGGCTAGCAAACAATTTCTTCTCCTAATAGACATAACTCGACCCCGAAACATTAACCCAAACTACCTCATCCTGAACTCTTGCACATTTTGTTGCACACTGTTTATGTATATCCAATGCACCATCGGTATTTATATTTTATATTTATTCCTTTACCCTTCAGTTTTTATACTCATCGCACTTTCAGTATTCATTTATTCATAACATTTTTTATAGCATTTGTTTCTGTTTTTAGTGCCATTTCCATGTTTTTGTCTCGTGTTAATCTTGTGTAATTTTGTCTGTGCTGTGCACATGGATCTGTGGAAGTACCTCCCACCTAATCTTGTTGTAACAACCAGTATTATGAAAATAAAGGTGAGTCTGAATCTGAATGTAGTTGCTCATAATTGGTTAGTTAAGATCATCTGTCCTCCTACTTACTCTTCTTTTTGATTTTGAGCAGCTCCTGTTCGATCCTCAAACAGATGGACTGGGTAAGCTCTTTGGAGATCCTCTGGAAGGCATCAAAGTCCTCCACCTCGTAGACATGAGTATCTGATGGTTGATTGGCGATGGCTTCAAGCTCTGACCTCACTGCATCTTTCACACCAACAGCAAAAATCTCCACATCGCTATTCCTCAGGTTGGTTGCCGCATCCTGAAAAGAGTCTGATGACTTTCCGTCTGTGATCAACACCATAACACGGGGAACATTGTCTCTCGCTCCACGGGAATTGATAAAGACTTTGTCCTTGACATATGCCATGGCCCTGCCAGTGTTGGTGGAGCCTCCACGGTAAGGGAAGGTGCGTACAGCTTTAACAACAGCACTAATGTCGTGATGGGTGTTTAGGGAGAACTCAGTGTGTGGATCTCGACTGTACTGGACCAAGCTAATCTGGACCTTGTTGGGTCCAATGTCGAATGAATCCACCAGTACCTCCAAGAAGGCACGGACTTTGGCAAAGTTTTGTAATCCAATACTGTACGAGCCATCTACCAGTAGAACCACGTCAGCCTGAACATCCACTCCCAGAGAGCATTCTAGAATGGGCGCAAACACAGATTCTAGTTACACCACAAAAGCAACATAAGGTGATGACAATGATGACAGCAAATCATACCAACAAATCCCCTCACCTGTTCTGACTTTGACAGGTTGCGTCCTCTCCAAAGTCACGATGGGCTCACTAGGTGTCAGACCCTTTAAGGCGTACAGGCTTATCTCGTATTCTGTCTCAGAAGAGAGGTCACGTACAATGATGGATGTCTGTGTAGCTCCGATGTACAACTCTTGCCGCTTAACACCGGGCAACATGGGAACAAGGACGAGCTTATAGCCTGTGATCTGCCCCAGGGATGGATCCCACGTAATTCTCATTGACTTTGAAGCAATTTCCGTGACTTGCAAGTTGTATGCTGGCTCCACCACTGAAAGAAAATTATTCAACAATTTGGAGAGTGCTGTAAATTCCCTAACTGTGTAGTAAACAAGAATTGAATCCCATAAATAACCATTGGAGCATAATAATAGACCTACTTTCTTCACCGCTGACTATTACGTTGAGCTGCTCATCAACACCTGAGCACACCTCTGAAACAATCTTTTTCTGGACCTCTTGGATCCTGTCAAAGTTGGGCACATTGTACACATGTTTGCTGTACGGGGTGGAGGCCATTTCTCTGAGCTCATTTTCATCTGCTCCTTTAATACCTGAGATGGAAAATAACAAGTACAAAAATGTTTATTCAGATGCCTGGTTTTAGTGTAGCTTTTATTAGGCATCTTATCATGAAGAATCAGTGGAAAGGCAAAAGGTTTCCAAAAGGACCTTTGTGGAAAAACATACCTAGGACAAATATTTCCACTCCAATATTCCTGAGTCTTTTAGCATATTCCTCCACTGGATCTTGGGATTTTCCATCAGTGATAATCATAGCTATCTTTGGAAAACCTTTCCTGGATCCAGCTTCCTCCGTGAATATGTTTTGCAGCAAGTAATCAATAGCATCACCTAAAAGCAGAGGCATAAAGGATACTTTATATATTTGCTTTAATTTGTTCAAATACAAAATATACAAGATCAATTAGCCCTATACCTGTCATGGTATTTCCTCCCTTGTATGGCAGTGTGTTGATGGCTTGAAGCAGGTCACCTCTTCTGGTGTATCGTGTGAGGGGGAACTCTGTTCGAGTGTCTGAGCTGTATTGCACCACAGCCACTTGAGTTTTGTCCTTGCCGATGTCAAAGGCACCGGCCAGACCGGCGATAAAACTACGGATGTGCTTAAAGTTCTCTCTACCCACGCTCCATGAACCATCCACTAGAAACACCAAATCTGCGATTGCACTGACGGAACACTCTGCAGAGACAAAGAGCAAAATTCAGTCTGTTTAATAATGTCATGTTGCAGAATTTGGATTGACCTAAACTTAGAGCTTGATGGGTGTAAAAATACTTGTATGATGACCTTTTCTTTCAATGTGTGCTTTAATACCAAAAAAGAATGGGGTGTGCCAAAGTTTTGGTTTGGTACAGTCATTCTACCCTTGAAGCAACTCTGCAGACTAAATACAGGGCCGTCGCTACCCACATGTAGACCGCCCGTTGTATGTACGGCCCCAAGATTTATGTGGGGACCTATTATGCACAGGGGAGGCTCATCATCTGCAAATGTGCAAAGGATGTACATTGCTGCCACAGGATTATCTCAGGGCATTCAATTGATCACAACTGGACTGTTTGGTTTGTCTTAGAAGATGTTTTGCCTCTCATCCCTATTGGCTTCATCAGTTCATGCTCATAGATTTAGATTGGTCAGATCTAGCCTTAGACTTAGATTGGTCAGATGCACAGGACAAGATATTCCCAGACAGGAGATGAGTAGATAAAAATAAGGATGAGTAATCTGACAGAACACATAATGCTGCAATAATTAACAGCACCCAGATTTGAAAACATAAAGCACACACAGTCATTAAACAAAACATCCATCTTACCAATAGTGAGTAAGTAAGGACTTCGCCTAAAAAAACTACTATCTCCATGTGTGAACACAAATGACTATGCGTTTACAGACTATAACTGTATTTACTTCTTGTTTTATGGCAGGGGACTCAACGTTAAAAATATATTACCGCCACCTATTGTATTAGAGTTTGAACCAGACCTTCCCTTTCCTCTCCCTCACATACCTGTACATACTTCCAAGACTAAATTCTATTCCATGAACCAGTATTTTCTAGAAACGTTATAAACATTTTCTGGTTGCTGTTTAGTACCCCTTTGAGGGTAACTTCCTTATTTCCATGTCTTCTAACTTCCTCTCTCAGCTTTCTTTCTCTTCTATATTGAATGATAGCATGTTCCACTGACTCTACCTCATTGCAGCTGTAACATAATCTTGTTGGTCGTTTACTTATAAGGTACAATGTCTTATTCAGTCTGGTGTGTCCTAATCGAATAGCTGATATAATTCCTTACTCTTAGTTGTTCCCCCTTACAGTTCTTCCAGCTCCTTTTGTGTTCTGTATTGCCTATACTTCACAGTGTAAGTGTCTCCCTTTTGTACTAATGTCCCAATGTGTTTGCCACTCTTACAAAAGATGTTCATTAATTAATGATTTTGCCACTGTCCTACTGAGAAGTACCTCTCTGAGCTGCTGTAGCGTTATTGTTTGCTTTGCTCGCTGATCTGCCATTTCATTGCGCTTAATGCCTGTGTGAGCCGTAACCCATAGGAACCTTGCACTGTTACTCACCCTCTCAAGCCTGAAGAGTATTTTATATATATATATCATTAATTATATCTTGTCTGTTTTGTGACCTAAAATTTTGAATAGAGATTAACGCTGACCTTGAGTCCTCACCAGCAAGATTCACTTTTATTTTTCAGAATTCTGCATGGCTCTGCAATTTGTGTGACGATTGGTACGTGACTGCGAAGACAGTTGTCATTGCTTTTATTGGTTGACTTAGTTCCATTGGTCATTTACACGTCTTTCGTTTTTTAAAACAAATGTTGAAAATGTTGTAAGTGCTTTGCGATGAACAAGGGCACATTGAAGAGCGGAAGTAGTTTCTAGAAAGATCAACAGGCGGGGCGCTGGCGGATACTGAAGATGTTTAAATCCTTATGATGTATTTTGTCAGATGGTGCTTGTTTCTATGGGGTACAGTGGACGTGTCTTTGCTGGTTAACCCACCCCTTTCTGCTCTATTCCTCTTCATGACACACAAAACAAACATTGTATTCTGACTTGAAGCCTCCGTTTCCTTTTTTAGAGACTGCTTTTAATTAAAGGAATCAATGCTAGCTTTCCCAGTCACTGTAAGGAATGTTGTGTGCTCACCTTTGACAACCCAGCATAAGGTAATATGACCAAATAATTCCAATAGAAAAATACACTGTCAGGGCCAGTATGACAAGATATTAAAAAAATAAGATGGCGAAGGAGCCTCAAAAATATTTTGTTTGGCACAAGACGAAAAATACTCACTGATGTCTTGGGACTGTGGCCTCCTGACTCGTCCAGTGGTGTTACCAGACTGAACTGAAAGACAGGAACACCTGTACGTTTAACAGTGAACATTGTCGCCCCGATCCTACTGTGTTATTTTTGCAGCAGGAGAAGGCAGGAAAAACAGTGTGTCGCAAAAAAACAAGTCAACAGCTACGTACAGACAGATAGTGTATGTTTGACGCATAATGCATAAACAGTGGCAAAATCTGGAAAAGGCATCATTGACATACTAAAATATATACTGTAATCCACATTCCGTGAAAATATTTGATACATTTTGTTTTAAAGAGGCTGGGACAAGACATAATTAAAATTTATAGAAGGTCATTAATTGTTGATCTTGCAATATTCACTAAAGGGATGCTTGATTAGGTACTAGGTATCAAAATCTTATGGGGTTAAACTAGGACTAAAAAAATGTTAGTGCATTAACTCATGTGATTAATCACAAAAAATAATCGCATTAATCATGTATAAATGTAGATTAATCACGCAATTTATTTTGAGCGCACATGCTCCTTCACGTGAACACAGTGCTTCTCAAAAATGTTTTTTTTCTCACCCCACCCCAGGAAGAAGGAAACATTTTCTCCGCCGTCATCAATAGTATAATTTGTCCATAAAATTGTTATAAATATACCTCTGCATACATTGTATTCTTATTAACATTAAATAAAACAGAAAAAGAAACACATATATAAATGAACTTACAACAAAGAATAGCTTAATTAACGTTTATTTTTACTTTGTAACTGAAAAGATTTAAAGTGCATCAATTTGCCAGAAATTCAGAAAAAAATGTAACCTTATTTAAACTGGAAAAATGTTTTGACCGACTTGAACCATTTGATACTGAGAAATAAAATTAGATAAATAATGATAATAATAATAATTGTAATTTATCAGCAACAATAACTTAGGAGCGCAGTATATAAAACACTTTAATCGACAAAAAAAAATTGAACAAAACTATTTGTGATTTTTTTTTTTATTCATCAAAATGAGGAAGTCAGGATCGTTTTGTTGCGCACAGCTTATCAAATCAGAGTTTGAAGCATGATACAGCATTATACTGATAAAGCATGTTCCCTGGGGTCAGGGGTCTAAAAGTATTTGGCCATTATTGCTTTTATTGTTTTAAAATTCTTAACGCCGCATCTGCTTCCTTTTGAATTGTATTCAGCACAGTGCAAAGCTCCACCAAGGTCAAAGTGCTGATAAAAGTTTAAAAAAAATGTTTGGGTTTGTTATTAGACTACTTCCTGGTTCAACAACAAACAGATGGGCAGTGATATGAAGATTCCTGGGGGGTGGGCAGTTGCCGTATCTATAAACAGGCCCAACCCATTCACAACAGTTGGTTTTGTAACTGTATACTGTTTACTGTTTCACCATGTTAACATAACGGCTGTGAAAAAAGATAAAGCAAACAACAACAAAAAAAGGTGGTGGCCTCAGACATTTGCACAAACCTCTTACTTTTCAAAAAAAAGTTCAAACTTACTTGTGAGTTGACCAAAAATGGGAATGCTCTCCTCTGATCCATAATAGGCGTTGATGGACACAGAGTAGTCCAGATCAGGGGTTAGGTTAGTGAGTGAAGTGCTTGTGGTGTACGGATTAAGAGCAAAGTCTCTGGTCGGTTCATCTGGATGAAAATAAGCAAAAAATAGAATGTTAGGTTGCAGTATGTGGATGTGTGTAAATGGTGCGTGCTTGTGTTCTTACTGACCAGCCTCTGAAACGACTTGTATTCTAAAGCCGTCTATCCTTGACGAGGGCCTTGCCCATGACATTTCCACTGTGTTCTCATTTATAATTTTAAAGTTCAAATCCGAGGGGGGTTCCACTGTAAACAAGAGATGAAGTAGCGTTTAAATCACACATAAATGGAAAGTATGTATGTTTGAAATTGTATTATTGATAAACAAGAAGACAGCATTCACGTCAATCCCAACGACAAACACTTCATGACTGAAGTGGGCTTGTTTCGTTGTTGGGGGACAGACACAAAGCATTGATGTTCATGTGTGATATGATGAGTAAAGAATATGTAACAATACACAAAGTGGAAAAAAGCCATTTTGGAGCAAAAATGGCGTTTGTTTGAGTTGCCCGACCACGGTGGCCAACAACTCAAGCACTGGCATACAGAACATGTGCACGACCGAAAACATGACCACAGTGCAAACATTGAGTGAACCATCCAAATAACATGCTGGGTGCAGTCATTACAATGCATGCCCCGACCACTTTAACCACAAAGTTGATCTCAGCATGACAAAAAACACAACTTCACTGCAAGTTACTGATTATACAATGGACTCCAAGATGCCATATTCTAGCCTTGACACAATTGAACTCCATATGTTTTATATACACGCGGTATATAAACATATTCTATGTTGTTTATGAGGTTCAAATGGCCTGACACGAGCAAGTGGCACACATCCATTGCAAACCGTTTAAAAAGATTACACAATGTGTCACAGGAGACTCTTGTGCACTTTTTCCACTGACAGCATCAAAACAATTTGAACATGTACAATAAACAGCAAACTAGTCCTTTTAAAAAAAAAGAACATATAGATTGGGACAAGAACAGACATTTTCCGGGTCATGCATCATGTACATGTAAAAGTTGTTCGGCTTAACAACTTTGTTGGACTTGCTTCTCCATGTACAGTTGGGACCACACAGACAGGTGACAAACATATTTTAGAATGATATTCCTTCTTATAGCCGCCAGCCTAACAGCCCACAATGTAGTTCCATGCCAACGGAAGGAAGTGAATGTATAAAAGTGTGTGTGTTATTATCTTTATGAACTAACTGAATTATTATGTGAGTCTCTAATGACTGATGACGTGAAATCATTCAATGAGTTAGTGTGGCTTTCTTTAAGTGTTTCGCTAAACCCTGACGTAGGAAGGAAGCATGCAGCTAATTAGACATGAGGATAGAAATTCTACAAGACGCTGCGTGCTGGCTGTTAATAAGAGGTTTTGTCATGAATATCATTGAAAAATATACTTTTTGATGGAAGGAAGCCATAGCTTGGCAATGCAGAGGCAGATGACGAACAGGAGCCCATTAAAAACGTAAAAAACTAGGATTGGAGGATCACCAACCTGGCTTATATACTCGACGGAACGTGTCCCCGTTCATTTCTCCACGAGTGCACTGCTCCAACCATGGTATGAAGGTGTGAATATGTGTGTGGGGATTCAAAAGATGGCTAAATAAAACTGGTGAAAATGATTCGGGCAAGACTTTGCCTCCCACATTTTGTTCATGTTTATGTTCTTGGAGTTAAAATACACTAAAGGTGGTCTTGCCTGATATTGTTAGGCTCTTGTGGCTGTTGGTGGTATGTCCCATCAGTTCTTAATAAAAGACACCCGCTCTACGTCTGGCTACTGTTCTCTGAGTAACCTCAGTCTCCAGGCAGACAGCCACCCTGGTTTGTGCTCCTGCCAGAAGGGGAGACCGCGGAGAGGGGGCTGGGGGATGAACATGGACCCTCCCAGAGAGGCAGGAAGAATGCCAAAGTCATTCCGCATGTGCTGACATTAAACATTACTGCATTGTAACTTTCCATACGTGTTGCAAGTCAGCGTTTTTCGCAAATGCCCGCAAAGGAGCCCCTAGAAGGGCTCTTTGTGTGTCTTTGTGCTGTCTGAGAACTCTTTTGCTATTCTCCAATTTCATCTTTCCATTCCTCCAGTGGCGATATGTGAGAGGAGAGCTTAGACTCCACTCATGCTGCCAGAGAGCTATTATTTGGGGGGGAAATGACAATGTTTCCATACCATATTTGATATGATTTTGGGTTAGATTCTTGTATATAAAGTCACTTTTCATTTTACCATCAATAGCATTTTAACATGTATATAACAAAACAGTGACACATACGGCAAAAAGAGTACATCTGATTTATGTAGCTGTGATTTATTTACTTTTCCTTTTTTTTTACCACTGACATTCTGAATGTTTCATAAATCATACTGATTTGTTCCCACTTTTGAAGGCCTCATTATAGGTAATGCAATGACTTAAAACCACTGATTCCACACTATAATAATAACTTACAAATGTCTAATCATTCTTTCCAGTGTGCAGTTAGTTGGGATTTAGCAACTGTCACCATGGGAAATAACAAAGGCATTTAATAGCAAAACAATAAACAATAAATTACATTTGATGAAGTCTTTTTTTTAACAAATATCATTTGAAATTGGAAATGCAAACTAATATAATGTTACTTGGTTATTACTATTTGTTACGAATAGTGAAAAAACATACAACATAAATGCTCATTTATAATAGGTCTTGACATATGAATCTGACAAAGTACACCACAAATGCATGTATGTATGTAACATACGCATAAATAAGTACAACTTTATTAACATAATCATTACTGGCAATGTTACAATAAAGGACTAATTCCCAGAACACAATCAAATGGAGATAACTGGTAAAAGGAGAGAGGGAATAGATGAAGAGACAGAAATAGGAAGGAAAGTGTGTGTAGTTATCATGATTGACGGGTGTGCTTTGCTTACCTTGGGCATCGATGGAGGATATCAAAGCTGCAAGCAAGGCAGCCGTGACTAAAGAGAGCCCTGTCTTCATTTTTGGCCCTAAAGGGTCAGCAGGGCAGCAATCAGTCTGAATGACAGACAAAAAGACAAAAGGTCACGTTATGTCAAGCAAACCACGGCACATGTGTCTGAAGTGAATATTGCAGGCAACGATTGTAACTAGCTCAGTTATTGCAAGTAGGGTCTCAGTAGGAACACAACTAAACAAAAAAAAACTAAAAAAAAAATCTACAAAAATGGGGGAAAACTGAGCACAATGTAAAGAGGAAAAGCTGAAATGTTGATACTGAAAATAATAATAACATGTGTGTGTATGAATAAGCTGTTTTAGCATTTTTACAACATTCTGAAAAATATACAAAAATGAAAATGGCCATTGTATCCTTCGATTATTCTGTATGCAGCCATTGGTGGAAAAGGTTTGGATACCGCTGAGTTCTGCAGAGTCAGCAGAAGCTAAACGGCCACACAAGTTGCAGCTAACTAAGAACAGGGGAGTTTCAATATTTAGCCCTTTTTATAATTAAAACAAATGTACTTGTTGATTCTTTTAACATAGCTTATAATATCGTATTTAATAGCTAGGTATAATAATGTCAACTTCTAGGTTAGATTACACCTGAAATAGCCTACTATAGATGCATTGAGTACGTTTAGTTATTTTCATGAATTTATACAAAATTGTGGCCATTTTTCATCCACACAGGGATTTTTACTCCTAGAAATCAATAATTTGGGAAAAAAAAAAAAAATAAGCCAGTTCTAAAATAGTTAGGACAGTAGCCTACCATTTGTGGTGGTGTGATATGAAAATTAAAAAACAAAAAAGTTCAACTTGGTTAAAGTATGTTTAGACTATAAAATCTAAATCACTGAATTCTCTGTAAACCACAAAACAAGTATCTGCAAAATCTTCAGAAAACAACAACAACAACAAAATAATAGTGTTCATTAATCAATAGAATGTTCATGAATAAACTAAGTCAAGTTGTGGACAACTCACCTAATCTCACAGCCAAAAGATGGTGATGGTGAATTGTGGTGATTCTGTGTGAAGCCTCCCCCTCTGCACCTTCTCTCCTCTCTAATTCCTACAGACTCCACAAGCAGATGTCCAAGGAGGAAAAGCTTCCTTCCAAGTGGGAAGAATCTTTCCACCAGTAGCTTCTTAATAGGGGGGGCAGTTCCCAACTCTCAATTTATCACCATTTTGCTCTGTGACGAAAACCCCGCCTGTTAGTTGATGTATAGCCCCCCTGCCGGGACCGAGTAGTTCCATGAAAATGACATTTTCCCCTCAAATTCCATCGGTCTGGCGCTTTAATGAGTTTCCAGCGCCAGTGTGACCTCACAGCAGTTGGCCAGATGACACGGTGGGGGTGTTCAAGCAACAAAATACAATTTATTTGGACATGTGTCAAGGGATGAGTCCCAATGTTTGCAGTGGGAAATGAAAACCCCTCACTTTTTCTGATTCATTTGGTACACCGAATGCACAAAATGCTCTTAGGCATAAACACTGATGTGATCAAATTAATAGTGTTTATTATCTAGGGTTGCTTTATTCATTTTTAGAAAATGTCAGTTTAGTTTAGAGTTCAGGAACTTTCTAAGATCACTGCTGAGTTTTAAACCAAAATGATTAGTTGTTCTTTGGCGTCCTCTGGCGTTCAAAAGCTACTCCTGCATCTGAATATGGGTACTGTTGCAGCTGTTGAAGGAACATCTTTTGGTGGTCATCCAAACATTTAAATGCACATTTACACAAACTGTTCAATGTGTAAAAAAAATGTCCCACAATTTTTGCTGTTCTCTCACACCGAGCTGAACAACAAAGGTGTGTAACAACAAGGGCTTTCTTTAAATTGTTGGAGAATCGACGATTCGATGGATTCTGATTCGACTATCAACCTCAGTCGAATCATCTGATATTGATATTCCGTTAATACCCGTTGAGGGCTCGCGTACAGCAGATGTGTTAGGTGAGTAAACTTAATTGCATTCCTCAAGTTTTCTTTGAATTTTAGCAAATATTCCTGTTTGAAGACAAACCTTAGTTTCGGCTGTCACTTCAGACTTTCTCAGAGCGGGTTGCTGCTACCTGGTGTGAAGTCATGTCTCCAAGATCAGTTAGGGTGTTTTAGCCTCCTACACCTCTTATCGTATAAAAACTGCACACAAGAATATTTTACTAATAGTATTGGGAGGATGTTTCTACATTGGGGACGTGATGGAGGCTCATTGGGACGCTGGCAAGCCAGACACAGAGCTCGCTGTACCATCGTGAGCCTATGGCCGGCTGAAATCCCACCGTCAGCCCCCGTGGGACTGATCACCAGGAATTGGACTCCTCTTGAAAAAGGTAGTGGTCCTTTCACTGGTTCACATACAAAAACTTTATTTTTACTTACTTACTTTTGCTTCCTCTGTTTAGTCAAGTTTGATGTTTTCTTGGTGTTGCGCCAGAACCAAGAACTTTACAAACTGTAGTACAGCATTTTTTTTTAGGTGGAGAAAGTAGCAAGATTTTGTTTTCTTCACTTTAATGTAAGACTGTATTTCTTTTAAAATAACCTTTAATTACAAAAGACATGCACCTGGGGATAGGTTGATTGGCAACACTAAATTGGCCCTAGTGTGTGAATGTGAGTGTGAATGTTGTCTGTCTATCTCTGTTGGCCCTGTGATGAGGTGGCGACTTGTCCAGGGTGTACCCCGCCTTCCGCCCGAATGCAGCTTAGATAGGCTTCAGCACCCCCTGCGACCCCAAAAGGGACAAGTGGTAGAAAATTGATGGATGGATAACTTGGAAATATTCACGTATATACTGTAAGTGTTTAACCATGTCCATGTGACGGTACTGACACCTAGTGACCAGTCAGCATATACTCTAAATATATATCATATGTTTATTTTTCTTGAAAAAAAATGCCATAAACTTGACTGATTGTCGAAGATGGGTAAAATCTAACGAATCAGATTTTACTACGGGAAAACCCTTAGTCAAAGACAGCCCTGGTGACAACCAATATATTCCCCGTTTCAATTACAATTGCCACTTAAACAGTAAACTCTTCATCATGCTCTTCATAAATGTGTAAGATTGATGATTCGGTTTATGTCAGAGACTAAATTGGTTTTGGGGGCCACATTTTCAGAAATCTAATGACCGAGGGTCCGGACTTCTGCCTTCACTATTAGTCTTATTTTGTATAATCCAGAGAACCAGCGTCATGTACAGAAGACATTTGATTTTGGTCTATTTATCATGTCAGAGTTACAAGAGCACTCTGCTGTTTTTAAGAACTATCTGCAAAAAATGCTAGTCAAAGATTCTTTCTATGCAAAAATGTGTCTCTCGCAAATCTTTTAACTGAACTCACGGGCCACCAGTTGAATAACCCAAAGGATGAAAAAGAGAGAACCTAAAATGGAACCTTGAATTACACCACTTGTATAACTAAAAAAGTTGACCAGATGACTAGCGACTGCATCTGAAGTAAACAAGCTAAAGCAACACTTTAGTTACACAAATCACATTATGAAAAACATTAGTGACTGCTAAAAAGGAGAGGACTTAAAGGAGTGCCTTGAGTATGGCTTCGGTTATGTAAATCACAAGTTTGGACCCCAGTATTCTATGTTTAGAATGTATATCTATGTTTGCCAGCAAGGTTAAAATGCAAGCATCTGCCAATGTGTTTACAGGGGTCCAAGTTCCACTATACAACAACACTCCATTGTTTTTAGGAATTTTTTAACTGAATGCGGAGGCCGGTATGGTGTGATTCCCAGGCTGTATTTGGCCCTTGGGCCTGCAGCAGAATAGCCCTGTTCTATGTACATTAAAAATGTAGTTGGGACTAGGCTTCAGATTACACCCAGGCCCCTACAGTAGGGCATCTGATAACAGAGGACGACAATTTGATGTTGGTTCAACAGAGCAACAGGTGGCTAACTTTATGCAATCAAGGGGCATGGATATGGATGTTAAAACATGTATTCATGCATTCCAATGTTTCTAAGGAACAAACGTCTACGTCAACAAACATCTGAGAACACACAACACAGAGATCGCCAAGAACACCTGCAACTTGACAATCCAAGGGAAAATTCAAGACATTTGGAGCCTGATCTACTAATATGAAAATAACAAGTGCTTAATAGCGTGTGCAAACTATCAAATTTCACATATTATTAATGGGCGTATTGCGGGTGATTTTTAGTAAGACTGCATGCACAATTAATAACAAGTGCAAAAATGGTGCAAACCGCCTTGTTTAGATGAGGTTTTTTCGTGTACTACTAGCTGTCACCATGGATACATTTATTTCCTGCACATTCATGTTAACATGCAGCAGACAACTTAAGTCTGTGCCACCTTTTGTGGTCTATTTGAAGCACTCTTACTGTGCAATTAATGCAACGGAACCGACTTTTGGCACGCCGAAAGTGTGCCCTGAAACGCCGGTGTTCTGTAGTTGGAGATTCACTTTATACTGGCACTGACTGGCAATAATGTGATGGTGCGCAGGAATGTTCCAGACGCAAGAACATGGAATTTTGCAAAAACGTTATGTGAACGCTGCGTGAAACAACAAGCCAAATCACCCCTTAAGATATCCAGCAGCTATAAAATGATATTGCTGGATAGAAGATATGTCTACTATTATTTATGACAGTCCAAATATGTTGACACACACATGAAGGATTACGCTATTCTCAAGTTTAGTAGACCTTGGAGCGCTAACTGCAAAATGTATTAATTATTATTTATTAAATGGAGGATCAGAGAAAGCCAAAGTACTTGTTGTCAAAGACACCAAGGAACTGGACAAATACTGACGATGACATTGTGGAAAGAAAAGACATGGGACAAATACTGAAGATGATATCAGGAATATGTTTCTCTCAAGATTAGTAGACCTTGGAGCTCTAACTGCTACATTTAAAGAATATAATTTATTACATAGGGGACCAGAGAAAGCCAAAGTACTTGTTGTCAAAGACATCAGGAACAGAACAAATATTGAAAATGACATAATGGAAATAATCGACATGAAGGAACTGGACAAATATTGAAAATGACATAATGGAAATAATCGACATGGAGGAACTGGACAAATACTGAATATGACATCAGGAAGAAAGAGACAACTCACAAAGACGTGGTACATCTGAAGTCATCAACAATCTACATAACACTGCAATAACAACATCTTATGCCAAGTGTATGCTTACAATACTATGCATTTTAAAGTATATCTCTAATGTTTTTTATTCGGATTAACTTGTTTCTATTTCAAGCTTCCACTAATTGTATTTATTTTCTATATTGTTTTTTAAAATTACATATGTTATCAGTTTTTTTATTCTTACTTGTACTTCCACTTATAATCTGTAATTTTTTTTAAACTCCAAATTGCTTATTGATATCCCATTTAAACACCTTCCTTTCTTTCTTTTCACACAGGAAGTGAACAAAATTGAATTGACAAAATCTAAGAATTGTCAACATGTAAACATGATGGTGTAAATGAATTATCAGTAATGAAAATGGAAAAGAGGTAGGATTAAAAAAGTTCTGCTTCTTCCTTCTCCTTTTCAGACATGTTGAATTTTACAAATATAACCATGTGTCTGAATGTAACGTGTTAAGTATATCTGAAACAAGTAAACCATACCATGCTGTTCACATTTTGTCATCATGAGACCATGACGACGCCTGGACAATTTATCAACAGTAGCTCGCTATTGGGAGGCTTTAAACAACATGTTCTCAGAGGGAAGTGGCCACTGAGCTTAGAGTGTCATCAGCAGGTTGCAACAGAGATACAGAGAGAAAGAAATACTGTATGTACTTTATGTGAAAATGTATTGAGCCATTCGTGGATAGCACACCTGTTGTAAAGTTTCCCGTTAGGACCAAGTTGTGCAAAGAGTAGTGAAACATTTTGAAGTACAAGTAGAGTGTAAAAACAAGTTGACTGTATATGCTTAATTGTGTTTCGTTGTGTCCATTTAACCATATCCAATTATATTTACAATCCGCAAAGTATGTGAAAATATTGGCTAAACATCACAAAATGCCACAAATTCAATCAGCCATTTTGAATATTCTGCTCCGAACATCTTCAGTAATTTCCGTAGATTAACGTCACTCGAGTAAGACTTCTGCACTCTGACCATATCATTAGAACAGTCGTACTGAAAATATGCAAGTATTAGAGAGAGACGTGCTGTCTATTATTCACAATCCCTATATAAGACATGAACTTTTCTTTATTTTATGCATTCCAAGTCGTAAATAAATAAATACATAAATACTCCTTCAATGGGGGCTCTCCATTACGCCCACAAAACCCTCTAAAGAAACCATCCAAAACCCGCCAACAATACTCTTCATACATATTGTGACCTGGATATTACCCAAATATTAGCGATGTTGTTATTATAAACGCTAACACAGACAAAGTATTTTTTAGTGGCGGATTGCTAACACACAGCTAAGTAACCTCTGCTGCTTTACTGTGAGCCGGCAGCGATGTCCTGCTGCTCCCGCATCATCGCGTCTCGGCTCGTCTAAATTATTTGACATTATAAATCAGGCCTGGGGAAATATTTTACTCGGGGGGCCAGATTTAGATAAAAAAGTGTGTCTGGGGGCCAGTATATCTATTTTTAGGAACACTAATACAAAACCTCACAATAATGTCATAACAAAAACGTTATGACAGACCGCCTTAAAAAACGGAATGGAATTTTAAAAAATGTTTACTGAATGAGACACCCAGAATGTACATGAAAATAAAGAATGTGGGATTTACAATATTAACTATGAATGATAAAACACTGAATATTGACAACATATTTTACATTCAACCAAAATGCAACAAACATAGTGAAAAAAACCCCACCTACAATCTGAGATACCTCATAGTGACCATAGTAACTAATTAGATGACCATAGTAACTAGTATATGATGCAGATTCCAACCATTGAAAGGCTTAGTATAGTTGAAGACTTACGGTCATTAGAAAACATCACTGCACATCATAATGGCAGCTACACTTTCCATCTTAAAATCTAAAACAATTATTTGGGAATGTCCGGCGGGCCAGATTGAAAAGTTCAACGGGCCGCATGTGGCCCCTGGGCCTTAATTTGCCCAGGTCTGTTATAAATCATGCCTCTCATCAGGATATTAGGAGGATTTAGCCATAAATCTAGAAGTTGTTGATCTGTGACATTCAATTTACACACAAAGATGGAGACAAACACACAACCGAAGACAGAGTCTGCAGAGAAACGTTTCTCTCGGAGCCCAACCTCACCTAGACAATACCGCCTGCATCCCACAGATAAATTGAGTTTGAGACATGGATTTGTTCTGTGCACCTACAAACCCCGTTTCCATATGAGTTGGGAAATTGTGTTAGATGTAAATATAAACGGAATACAATGATTTGCAAATCATTTTCAACCCATATTCAGTTGAATATTACGGAGCCCCTAAAGCAGACCTGGGCATTGTACGGCCCGCGGGCCGCATCCGGCCCTTTGCACATCCCTGTCCGGCCCGCGTGAGGCCAATCATAAATTACAAAATACATTTCAAAAAGTATCTATGTCGAGTGTGCAATACAACGGTGCTGCTTTTGTTTTGAAAAGCGTTATTTGTATTACTTCCGTGTGGACGTATGCGCGTGTGCGATTGTGAGTGAATTGAACGGCGCAATTACAAATTACAAAATAAAGTTTAAAAAACATCTATGTCGTGCGCGCAATACAACTGTGCTGCTTTTATTTTGAAATGTGTTATTTATGCCGTATGTCCGGGGGGAACCTGTGAGTGAAGGTGCATAGAGACAAGTGATGAGACGCTAAAAAAAGAAAAGTTGATGAGGAATGGCGTGTTTCCAACAAGACATGGACTGCCAAGTATTTCTTTACATAAATTAATGGTAAAGCCGTGTGCTTAATGTGTGGTACACAGGTTGCTGTGTTTGAATATCATTTTAATCGCCACTACACGAAGAAACACGAGGGAAAATACCGGAATGTGTCTGATGAAGCGCGCGCAAGGGAGGCTGATGCGTTGATGGTAAAACTGCAAACCCAACAAGGACTTTGTGCCATATTTCACACCCCCAGAGATGCAGCCGTCAGGACAAGTTTCGTCATTTCTCACAAAAGCGCCAGAAAAAGTAAGGCGTTTTCTGACGGAGAGTTTATTAAGGAGTGCTTATTGGACTTTGTTGCGCTGATAATGCCCGGAGACATGGACTGTTTTTTGCTAACTTTGGATGAGAGCTCTGATGCAGTCAATTAAAGAGACAACCACAGGTAATGACTTGTTCACAGAGGTAAATGCGTGTTGGGACAAGCTGGCAGGTGTGACAATCCAATCCACTTTATTTATATAGCACATTTAAACAACAAAATGTTTCCAAAGTGCTGCACAACAATATTACAAACAATATTCAAATATTATCCTTAGCTCCACCAATGACTGAATAAAAAGAAAAAACAATTACATATAAAACCAATATAAAAAACAATATAGAATAAATATGATTAAAAACTATTTTTAACAACAGATGGTTGTCCAAATCTGATGGGGAAAAATGTTGGATAATGCAGGATAAAGTGACCTTAAAAAGCAATCTGCTTTTGTATAAAGTTAAGTTTGTGACGATCGGTCACTTCCTTTCTGTTTGTCTCCTTGGTTTTTGTATTACTTCCGGTCAGTGCTCTTATTTTGTTAAATTTCCTGTTCCGCGGAGCACTGTTTTCTCTTCACCTGCCGTTGATTGGCAGCCGGTCCACACCTGCTGCCAATCAGCATATGTCTATTTATGTTTTCTCTCGAGCACTCTTCAGTGCTCGATGATAAAGACTTCTATGTTTGGAACAATTCTGCAAGACTGCCTTATTTTCTGTTTATGTTCATTAAAATCATCTTACCTGCACATCCTCCTCCTGGTTCTTGCATCTTGGGGACACACAAACTGCAGCCATGCGAGTTCCTAACAGTATTGTAACAAACTGTTCAGGATGTCCCAAGTTACCGGAGTGTGTTGGGTAAGGAGGAGTGTTGTCCCTCCAGAGTTGCCGTAGGGCTGTGACGTAAGAGGTCTATAAAGGTTGTTGTGGAAGGAGGTGTGTGAAGAATGACATTAAAGAAGTGGTGGAGACCGGACCTGCTCTCATGACTCCCATTTATTATTTTATATAAGTACACCGAATATGCAAACCCAGGACACTCGGCTACATTGGTGGCAGCGGTGGGATTTTAACCGCTGTGTTGAAAAAAAAAGAAGAAGAAAGTGTTACACGGGACTTGTGAGTTTCCAGTTAGCTGCACGTGTATAGTTAGCTTCCTGGCTATTTTGCGGACACGTGGTGTGGTGACGACGACCATTTTAAGCCTGACAAGGCACTGTTTGACAGACATTCACACGGCATGAATGCCAAAAATTGACTTTTTTTTTAACCGCTCCCTTCACCGGCGACAGGAGCCAGAGTTTCTCAACTGGTGCGAGGCAGTTGGAAGTAGCCGTTTGCACGACGGCGGGAGCCAGCTGCAATGAGGAGCTGGTGAGAAGTCTCCCGACTCGTCTCATTGAAGAGAGACTGGGGGAAGCTTTTGGACAGAGACAATTGATGGACCGCTTTGGGTCCAGCCTATCAGCGCGTGTGCGTGCTCCGGGGGAGAGCTTGGAGGTGTTTGCTGCGGATGTGAGCCGGCTGGTTACGGAGGCGTTCCTGGCAATCTTACTACTGGCCCTTCATGATGAGAGACATCCGTCGGTGGTGTGAACAGTGCAGAGCGTGTCGAACCGTAGGTGCCCTTAACGTCCCTGTGGGCGGGTCCCAGATTTGTTGCCCCTCCGGAGGGTGGTCATGGACATTCTGGAGTGGCCCAGACGTTCAGAGGGTATCCCAGGTTTGTCGGCCCCTCCGGAGGGTAGTCATGGACATTCTGGAGTGGCCCAGAAGTTCCCATGGGGGGCGGGGGGGGGGGTCCCAGGGTGGTTGCCCCTTCCAGAGACTCTGCCAGCACCACTAGATGGAACTTTATTGATTCCTTCACTGCCTATAACCCCGAGGCTGATGGCATGATGGCGCGTCACAATCGAACTATCTTGCAGGGGGTGATTGGAGCGACCTCCCTCGCATCATCGAACTATCTCGCACAGGAGCGATTGGAGCGACCTCCTTCGCATCTACAAGTGTTTGCATGTTTTGAGGGGCCAGGGTGCTAGCCTATGCAATACTTTGTGGATCAGATAAAAATATTGTTGATTTGTTGTGTGCATGAAGATTGTGAAGTTTTTTGTTTTTTTTCTCTACTCTATTTCCCCTTGTTTGTTACCTATTTTGTTTGTGACGAAACGGGGACGTTTCTAATTGAGGGGGGGACGTATGTAACAAACTGTTCAGGATGTCCCAAGTTACCGGAGTGTGTTGGGTAAGGAGGAGTGTTGTCCCTCCAGAGTTGCCGTAGGGCTGTGACGTAAGAGGTCTATAAAGGTTGTTGTGGAAGGAGGTGTGTGAAGAATGACATTAAAGAAGTGGTGGAGACCGGACCTGCTCTCATGACTCCCATTTATTATTTTATATAAGTACACCGAATATGCAAACCCAGGACACTCGGCTACAGTATCATCGAGCCAGAATGCTGTGTCCTCGCGAGAACCCCTGTCGGCGACGCACAGCCGACGTTCTGGACCGCACAATTCATAGAGGACTTGAAAGCCAGGTTTGTGTGGTCCCAGCCCACAGCAGGCTCGGACCTTCTCCCTCCGCCTCGACCGCCGGTTCCGGCTCTCCGACCGGCGCGGCCACCGCCGCCTTCCCTCCTCCCGGCTAGGCCGCCGGCTCCGGCTCTCCGACCAGCGCGGCCACCGCCGCCTTCCCTCCTCCCGGCTAGGCCGCCAGCTCCGGCTCTCCGACCGGCGCGGCCACCGCCGCCATCTTCCCCGTCGCCTGCTGTGCGTCCTGTCCCGGCTCCACGGCAATCGCCTGTGCCGGCGCGTCGACCTCCGGTTCGCACGCCGGTCGCAGCCCCGCGTCTTACGCCGGTCGCGGCGCCACGACGACCAACACCGGCTGAGCGCCCAGCACCCGTTCCTGCTCCTAGGCAGCTTCCAGCAGCTGCACCACGGCTGCTATCCATTCCAGCACCCGCTCGTCCTGCCAGTCCGGCGAAGGCTCCAGTGGAGCCCACCATGATGTCCCTCCTGGCCTCCTGCTGGGACTCGGCTAGGGACGTGTCTTTTTCCCTCCTCCTGGCCCCCTACCGTCCGTCCCTGGTTTTCGCACCGGGGGACATCAACAACCCGGAACTCCTTCTCCCAGTGGTGAACGGCGTCTGGCATCCGCCTACTGGAGGGGGGGCTACTACCAGCAGCGGTGCAGCCAAGCACACGCCGCTGTCATCCCCGCCATCGTCTCCTCCCACGGAGACATCATCGTCTCTGGCGGGCTTTCGCACGGCGCCGCCATCTCCATCATTGGTGGGACTCCGCACGACACCGCTATCTTCCTGGTCGGCAGCGGATCCACCCACGACCACATCTCTGGCGGGCTTTTGCAGGGCGCCGCCATCTTCATTGTCATCATTGTCGACAACTCCGCCCATGACACCAGCTTCATCGTCGACGACTCCGCCCACGATGACATCTTTTCTGGCGCGCCTTCTCACGGCGCGGAGGTCTTCCGCGTCACCGGCGGGACTCTGCACGGTGCCGCCATCTTCTTCGTCGGCAGCGGATCCACCGACGACGCTGTCATCATCATCATCGTCGCCGCCAGCTGCGCGACCTCCTCCTTGTCGGCCACTAATGTGGCCGTTCCGCGGTCGCCCACCTCGCCAGTGGCAGCGGCGTTCAACGCGTCGCCGCCACCTGACGCTCCCTCGC